>NW_026012348.1:0-2736 GCF_001458135.2 Marmota marmota marmota | reverse complement strand
GTTTGTTTTAGGGTTATGGCAAGAATTGGAGATAGGGCTAGTGTCAGGTCTAGGGTTATGGTTCAGGACAGATTTAGGGTTAGGTTTATTGCTAGGTCTAGTGTAAGAATTAGGTTTAGAGTAAGGGTCAGGTTTAGAGCTAAATGTATTTTTAGGGTTACGGTCAGGTTTAGGGTTTAGTTTAGTTTAGGATTTAGAGTTAGGGCTTGAATTAGGATTAGGTTAAGGTAAAGGTAATGAGACTGTTAGGTTTAGGGTTTTGGTTAGGTTTAGGGTAATTGATATGGTTAGAGTTAGTGATAGGGTCAGGGTTAGGCCTAGGGTTAGCATTAGGGTAAGGGTTATGATTAGGGTAATGGATAGGGTTAGAGCTAAGGTTAGGGCTAGGGTTATGGTTACTATTAGACCTAGAGTTAGGGTTAGGGTTAGGCTTAGGGTGCGGTTTAGGGATTGAGCTAGTGTTAGTTCACACTAGGGCAAGAGTTAGGTTTAGGATTATGCCTATGTTAGAGTTAGAGTTAGAGTTAGGGTCTGGATACTGTTAGTGTTAGGGCTAGGGTTATCATTAGGTTCAGGGTATTGGATAGGGTTAAATGTCAGGTTAAGTTAGGGTTAGGATGAGGGTTAATTTTAAGGTAATGGTTAGGGTTTGAGCTACAATTAGGTTAGGGTTAGGGTTAGGATTAGGGTAATGCATAGGTTTATGGATTGTGATAGGTTTAGGGTTTGGCCTAGTGTTAGCGTTAAGTGTAGGGATAGGGTTAGTTTTATGATTAGTGTTAGCGTTATGGCCAGTGGTAGGGTGACGTTTAGGCTTAGGGTTAGGGTTATATTTAGAGTTAGGTTTAGATCTAGGGTTAGGGATAGGGTGAATGTTAGGACTCAGGTTTTCGCTAGGGTTAGGACTAAGTTTTGGGTTATGATAAGTGATAGGTTTAGAACTATTAATAGAACTAGGGTGAGAGTTAAAGTTAGTCATAGGTCTAGAGTTAGGGTTAAAGTTAAGGTTATGGCTAAATTAGGGCTAGGATTAGGGCTAGGGTTAGTGTTATGGTTAGGCCTAAGTTTAGGTCTAGGATTAGCATTAGGATTAGGGTAGGGTAAGGTATGATGTTACAGCTAGGTTTAGGGCTAAGGCGAGTGTTAAAATTAGGGTTACTGCTAGGGTTAAGTTTAGGGTTAGGATTAAAGCTAGTGTTAGGAGTAGGATTAGGGCTACAGTTTGTGTTAGGGTTAGGGCAATCATTAGGACTAGGTTTAATATCAGGTCTAGGATTATGGTTAGGGAAAGTTTTAGGGATATGTTTATGGCTAGGTATATTATAAGGGTTAGGATGAGGGTTAGGGTCTGCTTTAGAGCTAAGGGTATTATTAGGGTCAGGGTCATGTTTAGGGTTTGGTTTAGGTTAAGGTTGAGGGTTAGGGCTCAAATTAGCATTAGGGTTAATGTTATACTTAGGGTAATAGATATGGTTAGGTTTAGGGTTCAGGTTACTTTTATATAATGGATTGTTTAGGGTTAGGGATAGTGCTAAAGTTGGCCCAGGGGTTAGCATTTGGGTTAGGGCTAAGGTTAAGGTAATGGATAATGTTAGAACTAGGGTTAGGGTTAGGATTTTGGTTAAGGTTAGGGCTAGGTTTAGGATTAGGTTTAAAGATAGTGCAAGGATGAAAGTTAGGGTTAGGTTTAGGGTAAGGTTTAAGGCTAAGTTTAGGGTTAGTGTTAGGGTTAAAGGTATGGTTTATGGTTGGGTCTCAGAGTAGGGCTAGTTTTTGGTTTATTTTAGAGCTAGTGTTAGTGACAAGGCTAATGTAAGAACTAGGGTTACGATTAGGGCTAGTTTTAGAGTTAGCATTAGGGATAGTCAAGTTTAAGGATTAGATTTAGGTTTAGGGTGATGATTTGAACTAGGGTTAGTGTTAGGGTCAGAGTCAGGATCAGGGTTCATTTTAGGGTTAGGGATAGGACTCAAATTAGGGGTAGGCTTAGGGCTAGATGTTGGGTAATGATTTGGTTTAGGTTAAGGGTTAGTTTTAGGGCTAAGGCTAAAGTAAAGGGTAGTTTTACAATTTGTGTTAGTGTTTTTGCTAGTGATAGTGTAAGTTTAGGCTTAAGGGTAGATTTAGAGTTATGGTTTATTCTAGCATTATGGCTATGGCTAGGGTTAGAGCTAAGGTTAGGGTTAGTGTTTTGGTTATGGTCAGGCATAGGTTTAGAACTAGGAAGAGGGTTAGGGCGAGAGATAGTGTTAGTCTTAGGGCTAGGGTTATGGTTAGATTTAGGGTTAGGTTTAGGGGAAGGAATGCCTGTTTGATTTCCACCTCCATTTCTTTTTACCCATATAGGTCAAAATGAAGTGAAACCTTAAAATAAAATGTGGTCATGATAACGAACCATTGATTCGAGAATGCCCAAAACTTGGGAGCACACTAAGGCTAGATAAAAGAAAACTCCTGCCCAGTATCAAAGAAATTTGAACAAAACTAACTCTCACCCTAACATTACTTCTAACCCTATCCCTAGCCCTAACCCTAAACCTAACCCTAAACTTAACCTGATAAGAGAACCATTGATCCTAGAAGTCCCGCAATTGGGAGGCTTGTGGTGCAAGCTAAGTAATGAATCCTACGCAGCATCAAAAAAAAATCTGACCAAATAATTATAGGAGGTATTTTATTTTATTTATTTTATTTTATTTTTTTTTTAATTTTTTATTGTTCGCTGTTCAAAATATT
>NW_026012347.1:0-2737 GCF_001458135.2 Marmota marmota marmota | reverse complement strand
TCACTGTTTTCCTTTGATTCAAGGATTTAATTTTTTATTTCACCTCTTATATTTTTCATGATCCATTGTTACTTAAAAAAATTTTTCTTGATCTCCAATTGTGACATATTCATGATGATTTCATTCTAAGGGACACTGTATGGAGATAGGGGGCCTGTTTTCAGGTGGAGAAATATGACACACAATATCTTAGCCAAGGGATGAATATAAAAATCAATAGTCATAATTTGATAGTTGTTCCCTTTATGGCAACTTAGGTCAGTGCTGTAAATTCCCAACATCTATAACATTGATCTAATCACAATTTGGGGACATTCTACAAAATATCTCCTGAGCAGTATTCCACAAATGGCATGGTAATCAAAAACAGAAGGCAAAAACATCATTAGACAATTAGTCATCAGACTAAATATAATATAGTATCTTAAATGTGATACTGTAATGCCATGTGTGAAAAGTAAAGATTTCAAATATAGATTTCATTTAAAAAATATAAGTATGCTAGTTTAATAATCTTGAAAAATGTGTTACCTTAATGCAAGGTATTAATGAAGAATCTGGTTGTCATATGCAAGAGAAGTCTCTCCATTCTCTGTAAACCCACAATTAATCCATACTAAAAACAGGTTATTACAATGTAAAATAATAGGTATTTTAAAGAAATGGTCATGGCTACCGTTTCAAGAAACAAGTGCCCCAACATTGTGGCAGAGATAGCAATGTTCCCCAATGAATGTGTTACTTTTTTCTGAAGTTCACCTAGAATATATTCCACGGACTTCTTTATGTGAGAGCATGTGATAATGTTGTGTATAATGCAACATGTGCATAAGTAATGTAGCACCATCCACATTTGGTCAGCAAACCCTATGTGTGAGTATCTTTCTGTGCCCTTTTCTCTGGCTGAGCAGTAAGCTCTGTAAGGTAGAGACATAATTTAGACAAAACCCAAGTTTCTAAATCATAACTCAGAGCAGAAATTTACCCATGACTTTTTATATCATTTGAACAATAAAGTGAGAAAATATACAATTTATTGAATCAAGTTTATAATTGAGGCATATTTTATTTAACATATTTTGTTTCTAATAGTATTGGTTTGGATATGAGGTACACTAAAAGCTCATGTGATAAACAATGTAAGAATATTCAGAGAGATAAAATGATCCAATTATGAGAACCATAATCTAATCAGCAGGTTGATCCATTTGATTGATTGATAATTTAAATGTATTTCTGGGTGGTAACCATAGGTAGGTGAGACATGACAGGAGATACTAGGTCACTGGGAGTAAGCTCTTGGGGATATCTTGTTCCTTCCCCATCCTCCCTTCTCCATCTCCTTTCCTGCTACCTTGAGCTTTGCAGCTTTCCTGTACCATGCCATTCCACCATGATATTCTGCTTCACGGGGATCCCAGAACAATGGAATCAGCTATCCCTGGACTGAATCATTGTAACTGAGCCAAAATAAGCTTTTCTTCATCTAAGTTGTGCTTGTCAGTTATCTGGATATAACTGCTGAAAAACTGACTAACACATAATAAAAGCATCTTCAACTAGAAAAAAATCTTGGAGTATGAACTCTAGTCCAAGCTTAGTTTAGAAGTCAAAGGAAATTGAGCACATTTGTAATTTATCCTTAATCACTAGAAAATAAAAGTAACAATGGTTTCCATGGTGTGGATGGATGGATGGATAAATTGACAGAGAAAATGAGAGATGGAGAAAGAGTACAAACAACCTATGGCTGTTAGAGTCTGTAAACAAGTCAAAATAACACCTGGCATTTTGCCAGGGGAATGTTAAAGTTCGTAAACAAGTCTGGATGGTGCCTGGCAAAATGTCAGAGGGAGTGGTTTGAGAAGTAACAAAACCGAGCCATTAGGTGTAGAGATTCCTGATTGGTTGACTGATGTATCTAGTTTATGCTAATTAGATAAGCTGTGTGGAATGTATAAATACTGCTCCTGTCCTGCAATAAACGGCTCCTACTCCTGCTGTATCAACATACACAAGTTATTCGTCACCCCCCGGTTATTTTGCTGCAGCCGGACTGCGGCATATGGCCTTGCATAATTTGAGCTTATGTTGTAGCCATGAGCTATACTCCAGATTCTCAATAGCTGTTTCAACATCATTATTACTGGATTATATCAAGCAGTAATGCAGCAGTATATGCCACATAAGATCTAAGCAATCTTTTCAAAATCTTATTTCATAATACAGGATTTATAAACTATTTTAAACTTTGTAGTTATATTTATGAAATGTGTCTCAAAGTTAATATACTATATTCAGGAAAATAGTGTTTTACAAAATGCTTCCTAAATTGCTAATGGGTGATGTTGTGAATTATAGTATTTGTACACTGAATGGATGACTTTATGCTCTGGGAAAAACATACATATTATTTAGCAAGTATTCTGCAGTTTAATTATGTTATATATGTTATTTACCTGAAATGATGAAATAATTTTTTAAAAAAATTGAAAGGAACTGTACTTTAATAAGACCTCAACCAGGTTAGGTCATCTTAGGTAGCCATAATTAAATCATATGATAAATATAATGCAGGGATATGTAACTTGGAGTCCTGACCAAAAATAGATTGCAAGCATACCAACATTTGTAAACAGAATAATAAGGAAATTATTTTTTTAAAGAGAGAGAGAGAGAATTTTTAATATTTATTTTTCAGTTTTTGGTGGACATTACATCTTTATTTTATTTTTAT
>NW_026012346.1:0-2737 GCF_001458135.2 Marmota marmota marmota | reverse complement strand
GTTCTCCTTTGTCTACAAAATATTTTTGGATGGAAATCTGGAGGCCTGTATATCTTCTGTTGAAAAATATATTGTCAGTATATTTGCTTCTTTGTATGTTTTAAACTTCATTGCTCTTGTTTATCACTATCATTAGATTTTCACAATTTGTTTATGGCTTGTTTTCTTGTGATTTGCTTTGAGTTATCCTGAAATAGAACAATTTGTGGTGGCATTTCTTTAGGAAAAGTGTTTACTCAGAAACATGGATTATTTTATTAAAAACTACCTTCTTCTCCCTTCCCTTCTCTTTCTCCAATCTATTTCTTCACTTCTAGTACCTTGTCTATTGGCACTTAACTTCTAAAGAAATCCATCTGTAATACATTTTGCTCGCCTCAGTTTATAAGGAACCTATTCGTCTAAAAGAAAGATAAGGATGCTGGACCCAGGAATTCATGGCTTCTCTTGACTCAAAAGGAGAAAAATACTCTGTGAAATCTTTGTCTTTTGTCTTAATGCACCCCTTCCCTCTTTGAAAATCTTTCTTTGTTCCAGGAGATGAAACTTTTTAAACAATCAAGGTTCTACCATATTTTTTCAATGTTGGCTTTAAACAAAACCTATTTTACTACAAACTTATCAAATGAATAATTCTAGAGCAGCAAGCTGTTATAACCTATCTACTTCCTCTGGGAAGCGTTAGAGCCACACTGTAAAAATTCTGCTTCAAATTTGTTGTTATACAATGATATATGAAGTTTTTGTTTTTTATTTAAATTGCAAGTTTTTCAGACTTTATTCCTTTCAGTCTCTCCACTACCTTCTATTTTTCTTCTTGGATGTCAATTATACATAATATGATACACTATGTGATGTTATTCTAACCAACAATATACTTTTTCTCAGTGTTTTGTGCATCTATTTGTAAAAATGGGAATTCTTATTGCTATTCCTCAAGGTCACAGATTTTTGTAATGTTTGGATTTTAAAGTAAGCCAATACATTATTATTTCCAAAATTCTTCTCTTTCTTTCTCTCTAGATATGCATATATTTGTATGCTTATATTTCTTTGTTATATTTTCTCTCCTTGTTATGTGTCTTTCTTGTGTCTTTATAGATACTTTAAATATTTACGATAGCTTCTTTAAATCATTATCTGCTAATTTCACTACTTCATTTATTTCTTGTTCTGTTCTATTGATTGAGTTTTCTACTGGTATTGGTAATAGTTTGTCACTAGAAATATCTTAATGAATTTTCAGCATGATATCTTTTTGTTATTGTGTATTAGAAGTTTTGTAGTATTTTTAAGTATTTAACGTTTTAAAGAGGAATTTAATCTTTTCAACAATGTTTTATTTCTTTTTTGATGTTATTTAGAAGAATACCCTTTTTTTGAAGGATATTTGAGTCCTACTACTATGACACTATCATGTTACCTCTCAGACTCTTTATTAATGCCTTTTGTATTTAAAATCCAGAGTGATTCTTTATTCTTTGTGGACTTTGTGAATAGTTCATATATAGTTGCCCAGTAAATGCAATTTTCTTGGCAATTGTTTTTTTTCCTGAGAAATGTTCTTTGTCAACATAATGGAATTATTTTAAAAAAAACATACTCAGAGATTTGCACTCAGTCAAGGGTTGAAAGAAACCTTCCACGGAGTTCTGGAATGTATTGTGGTCCCATGCTCTGTGCCTTCTCTTCTAAAATTCTAGATGTATTTACCTTGTAAACTCTGATCTTTGTCTTCTTTCACTCATTTTGTCTCTCTTTAATTAACCAAGACAAAGAGAAATTTTATGTTTATAGCTCTTCCTTGATCTACAGCAAGTCGTTTTCTTCTAGTAGAAAGCTAGAACCATTACAGGGTTCACATTTTTGGTTCTTTTTGCAAAACCAGTCCCATGTTGAATCCTCAAACTGTTGTTTCACATATTATTATTCAGCCACTATATGAAATATTATGCACAGTTTGTTAGTAATTTATAATAGAATGCAAGTCCTATAACAGTTGTTCTTTAAAATATAAGAGCTGAATTCTGTTCACTTACATTTAATGTAATGTATTGCCATATTAATTAAAACCGAGGGAAAGGCATACAAAGGAGTATTGAGAAATGCATATTTGAAATATATTTGGGGAAGAATACCTACATAAAAATGCAAAGGAATAATAACAACAAATTTCTCCTCTTATCTTATTAAAAGTTAACAATGTCTTTGATAAATCTTTGACCACACCTTTCTTTGTTACGTTGAAATAGCTTCCGGTATCACTGCCTGATTGGGCTATGAACCTATTGTTTCTGGTACTTCACAGGGTCCTCTTCTTTTTCCCATACACATATATTAAGAGAACAAGATGCACTGAAGACAAAGCTTTGAATCCTCATATACCACTAATATAAAACATTATGAGAAAAAATATGTAAAAGTAGTGTTACCAAATTTCTAGTTTCACGGACCAAGTAAGGTCACCAGCTCTCAACAAAAGCAACACAAAATTATTGGTGAATTAGGAAAGGAATGTTTCAGTATAGCTATACTGGGAAGCAGAGGGACTAAGTGTCCTAAGCCTTGTCTTCAAAGATTGAACAAGAGTTTTAGGATTAAACAGAAAAGAAGAAGAGTGGTGGTGGGGGCTAGAAGTGTGTAGTTCAGCAATCTTGATCAAACTGTGTTTTGGTTGATCGTCATCAGCAACAGGAAACTTACTGCTGCTTGGGGTAGTTTCAACTCTTGTCAAAGG
>NW_026012345.1:0-2737 GCF_001458135.2 Marmota marmota marmota | reverse complement strand
TCCTCCTCCTTCTTCTTCTTCTTCTTCCTTCACTAATATTATCAAGTCCTTAATTATTAGGATAAATTAGGCCAAACTGGGTAAAGATGAACTCTGTGCGTTGAGCCTCTAGGGGTATATAATATTCAATAATGAGTCTATGCTTTGAGACTTTTGGTCTGATTGCTCCAGTCCCATGAATTCCATGCCTGTGCCTTCTCCTCTCTTAGTTGTCTGCATTATGAAAGTCTTGTGACATTGATAATATCAACCCTGAGCATGGAGCCTGAACCTTCATTGGGCATCATACAGCCAAGGGACATGGTACCTGCAGTCCTTGAAACACAGAGTCACTGCTTAACCCAGTAAAGTGCTGAGAGAGAGAATGTATAGAGGAGACAGCCAGGGGCAGATTGTTTATTAATCATCATCAGGACAAAAATGGCAGTTTGTGTGGTCAGGTGGCAGGATACAAATACATGAAATTTCAACTGTGAGGACTGCAACATTTATGTTGTGGTTGTCATAGAGTCCCAGAAATCTCATTCAAACTGTTTCTTTCCTTCCACACTGGTTCTTTTACTTCTGATTTTCAAAAACTGACACTTCACTTGCCACAGAGAAAGCATCAAACATAAAAATCTCTGTTAAACATTGAATATACCCTTCCTTGGTTCAAACAGTGGCCATAATCACTGTGGCTTCTGTACACTGAGCACTTTCCAGACTCTCTATACTTTCCTCTCTTTAAGGAATATCCCATAGAATTTGACACACAGTGCCTGTGATCCCACTTAATTGTACTGGTAACATTCAGTTATTCAAGAACCATTGCAGAAATCTTCATGGGATATAAAAAAATCAAGCAGAATGTGAAGGGATGAAGGGGTCAGGTACATTTTATTTTTTGAACTGAGAGACATTTTAGAGTTTCACATAATTCTGGCTCCAGTTCCTTTTTTGTGTGTGCTTTAAGCCTATTTATTTTATATATTTTTAAATTTATTTGTTCTAATTAGTTATACATAACAGTAGAATTTTGATACATCATACTTAAATGGAGTATAACTTCTAATTTGTCTGGTTGTACATGATATAGAGTTACACAGGTCATGTAATCATATATGCACTGAGGATAATAATGTCCAATTCATTCAACTATCATTATTACCCACCATGTCCCCTCCCCTCCCTTCACTTCCCTTTGTTTAGTCCAAAATACCACTATTGTGCCCCCTGCACCTTATTGTGAATTAGCACATGTATATATCAGAGAAAACATTCAGCCTTTGGTTATTTGGGACTGACTTATTTTGCTTATCATGATATTCTCCAGTTCCGTCCATTTACCCGCAAATGCCATAATTTCATTCTTCTTTAAGGCAGAGTAATATTCCATTTTGTATATATACCACATTTTCTTTATCCATTCATCTGTTGAAGGGCATCTAGGTTGATTCATAGTTTAGCTATTGTAGATGGAGCTGCTATATATGTTGATGTGGCTGCCTTACTGTAGTATGCTGATTTTAAGTCCTTTGGGTATAAACTGAGGAGTGGGATAGTTGGGTCAAATGGTGGTTCCATTGCAAGTTTTCTGAGGAATCTCCATACTGCTTTCCAGAGTGGTGGACCAATTTTCAGTCCCACCAACAATGTGGGAGTGTACCTTTTTTCCCTACATCCTTGCCAACATTTATTGTTTCTTGTATTCCTGATGATTGTCCTTCTGACTGGAGTGAGATGGAATCTCAATGTAGTTTTGATTTGCATTTCTCTAATTGCTAGAGATGTTGAACATTTTTCCATATATTTATTGATTGTATTTCTTCTGTGAAGTGTCTGTTTAGTTGCCCCAGTCCCTTTTGACAATTGTATTCATCAATAAACTTGCTCTTTTCATAATGACTGCTTTATTTTTTATTTTATTTTATTAGTGTATTAGATATATATGTAATATTGGAGATTATTTTGACATAATCAAATAAGCATGGATTATAATGTGCTCTACTTCAGTCCCCATTACTTCCCTTTTTCTTTCCTCCTACCTCCCCAATTCCTCTTCTCTACTCTACTGGTCTTTCTTGTATTTATTTATAGTTTCTTTTTTAAATTAGTATTTTATAGATATATATAAAGATAAACTTCACTGTAGAACATTCCTATATGTACATAGCATAGTTTGATCAGTTTCATTCCACCATTCCTCTCTTTTCCCATCCTCCCTCCTTTCCCTGAATCCTATCTATCTATCTATCTATTTGCTTTTGAGGTACCGAGGATTGAATCCAGAGGCACTCTCTACTGAGTACCTAGCCCTTTTTATTTTATTTTTTAAAATTTTGAGACATAGTCTTTCCAAGTTGCTAAGGCTGGACTTGAACTTGTGATTCTCCTGCCTAGACTTCCCAAGTGACTGAGACTATAGGTGTGCACCCCTGTGCCTAGGTGAATGTTTTATTTAAGAAAAATCTATATTGACCAACTATTAATTAAGCTCCAAACTTGCCTTATGTGCCACTCATGTTGTAGAGATGGGTGTTACTCTATCTCCAGTAATCAGAGAGGTGGTGAGATTTACACACATTCTGTGTAGTAGCAGGTCAATAATACAAGACTTAAATGTGGATGTCCTAATTCTCATTCCAGGGCACTGTCTCTTCTACTGGAAGCATGTGGTAATATTCCCCATAGAAGATGCAATTTCTTCATGGTTTATCATGAAAGGATCATTAATATCCTCTATGAATATTTTTAT
>NW_026012344.1:0-2737 GCF_001458135.2 Marmota marmota marmota | reverse complement strand
ATGTCAGTAGAGGGGGTAGAGAGAGAAGAGGCGAGGGGAGGGGAGGGGAGGGGGGATAGTAGAGGATAGGAAAGGCAGCAGAACACAGCAGACACTAGTATGGCAATATGTAAATCAATGGATGTGTAACTGATGTGATTCTGCAATTTGTATTTGGGGTAAAAATGGGAGCTCATAACCCACTTGAATCAAAGTGTGAAATATGATATATCAAGAATTATGTAATGTTTTGAACAGCCAACAATAAAAAATTAAAAAAAAAAAAGTTGGTGCCTGATTATAAAAGAAAATAAGTCATGCATTTGCAGGTAAATAGATGGCATTGGAGAAGTTAATGCTAAGTGAAGTTAGCCAATCCCCCCAAAAATAAATGCCAAATGTTTTCTCTGATACAAGAAGGCTAAATTATAGTGAGGTAGGGAGGGGGAGCATGAGAGGAATAGATGAACTCTAGATAGGGCAGAGAGGAGGGAGAGAAATGGAGTGGGCAAGGGGTTAGCTGGAATGTGATGGACATAATTATCCAAAGTACATATATTAAGACATGAATTGGTGTCAACAAACTTTATATACAGCCAGAGATACGAAGAACTGTGCTGAATATGTGAAATAAGAATTGTAATGCATTCTGCTGTCATTTATTTTTTTAAAATGGATTAAAATTTTTAAAAATGCTCCAATTCTCATTGTTTCATTAATGATGAAATAGGAACAATAAAGATAATACTTATTGGGAAAAAAATTGTATGTTTAATGGCCCAATAGTGAATTGAAAATAAATGTTCAAATAAATTATCTCACAGGGCATAAAAAGAAAGAAACAAAAAAGTTGGTGCTTTAAAAAGATAAATAAGATTCATGGGAGGGCAAGACTACAGATTACAGTGAGGTATCATTTCTCCTAGCTCAACTACCCAGAACTCAAGCACAGGGAGAATACTGCTTCTCCCCAAGACTTCGAGTGAAAAATCCTGAGAGTGGAAGCACAGTTTGCCCTAGATGAATCAAAGACTCTTTGACTTATTAAATGGATCTAAAAAGAAGTCACTAATTGTTCATGATGAGCTGATCTAGAAGCCATACTGGAACTACACATGGTGGAACCAGTTGGAACTGGAAACCCTGTTCTGTGAGTTCAGCACAAGGTCCACATAAACCTATCTAAGCCTAGCTAAGATTTAACTGAGTCTAACAAGCCCACGGAAAATCAGAAACTGAGAGCATTTTTCCCATGAAAACACAAGTCAGAGAAGCAAAAGACAATCGAACTCTCCCCATCCCTGTGAGTCCTGTGGCTCACAAAGAATAACAAGGATGCTACAGCAGTTCAGGAAGTTAGAAGAGTGGATGTGAGGTCACTTGGATGTCAACATGCCTTACCAAGGGTCCCAATGACTGCCAATCCAGCACTCTCTGGGTTTCCATGGCCCATTCAGGCCAGTTCCCTCTGGGTCAGGCACCAGTCCAATCCTTGGAGCCCTTAGAGTACAACAGGTCTGACACCTGTACAGTTTCTGATACCTGACAGGCCCCCTAGCACTTGTCTGTTCCTGCACCCAACTGGCCCATCACCCACCAGTTCCCTGGATCTATGGTGAACAGCAGGTCCAGAATCAGTCCTGCACACAACCAAGCCCCTTGGCCCCTACCCCAAGTCCCCCCAAACCCAGGCCCCCTACCTAGACCACTGCTCTTCCCACTAGACTTAGTGCTTCACCAGTGGCCCATAGACCAGCGTGCCAGGCCACCACTTTGCTGCCCAGCCTGCCCATCTCTACTTAGCCCACAGCTGCATTACTGGCCAGCAAGGCCCATCAACCAGCCCTGATTAACAAACCCAGGACAATGAGGCTTACTGGATCTAACCAGCTGCTTTACAACCCAGTCACATAAGAGCCTGCCTGGCCCACTACTTCAAAACCAGGCTTGCCAGACCCAGCCAGCCACTATGCCACTCAGCCCACATACCTCTCTGCTTTGGACATGGTTTACATGGTCTAGGCCAGCTAAGACCACCCAAGAGGGCATTACACTGCCTGGCCCAGCAATTCACTACCTGGCCACAGCCAAACTTGTCCCACATGTCACTTTCCTGACAGGCCCACCTCCCCAATCAGCAGCTTCACCATCCAGCCCCACAGCCCAGCCCACCCATGCCAATCTCCTAAGAAGGGAAATTGGAGCATCTTAAACCCCAACCTTCAACATGATGAGCAACACATGTTGTTCATGGCCCATACTTCACACTTATCTCATACTTTTTTTTCTTTTTTTATTATTGGTTGTTCAAAACATTACAAAGCCCTTGACATATTACATTTCATGCATTTGATTAAAGTGGGTTATGAACTCCCATTTTTACCCCGTATACAGATTGCAGAATCACATCGGTTACATATCCATATTTTTACACATTGCCATACTAGTGACTGTTGTATTCTGCTACCTTTCCTATCCTCTACTATCCCCCCTCCCCTCCCCTCCCATCTTCTCTCACTACCGCATCTACTGTAATTCATTTCTCTCCCTTGTTTTGTTTTTTTTTTTGTTTTCCCCCTTTCCCCTCACATCCACTTATATATAATTTTGTATAACAATGAGGGTCTCCTTCCATTTCCATGCAATTTCCCTTCTCTCTCCCTTTCCCTCCCACCTCTCATCCCTGTTTAATGTTAATCTTTTTCTCATGCTCTTCCTCCCTGCTCTGTTCTTAGTTGCTCTCCTTATATCAGAAGAC
>NW_026012343.1:0-2738 GCF_001458135.2 Marmota marmota marmota | reverse complement strand
ACACAGAAGGGGAAGGTCAAAAGACTTTCCAGCTGTGATCCAAGATAAGGAGTTGCCTGGATTGCTCTTCTCTGGACTGCTCTCTTTTACCTGTAAATACCTCCTGATAAATAGTCATAGATCCTGGTGTGAAGGCTGAGACAACATGTAAATATTCTCAGGACATTTTTGTGCCTAGAACCCTGGAAGTTTGTATACATCATAAAAACATATTTATTTTGTGCATCTCCATTTAAATGAGCTGAATAATGCACCCTCTCTGGAATGTGTGTGCCTGGTTATCAGAGTTCTAAGTTTGGTTCTAATGCTGAGAAATTGAGGTTGATCCTTCAAAGTTTCATTACCTTGGCCACTTCCTATAATAAGACCACCACAAAACATTCTTTAGAGTGCTGAATTTTTATCTCTTTATCTGTGTAAAAATACACAAATGGATGTGGTCTTTTAGTCTCTTGGGAAGTTGTCAATACATCTTGTAAAAGGACTATAAGACCAGTGGAGTTGACTGGTACATGGGCTACCTGGGGCAGGGAGCTAAAACAAAAACAGTAGCAACAGAAAAGAAATATTAATTCCCCAATAAACCCTGACAATGATATGTGCACACTTTGGTGAAGGCTTCCAGCAGGTGTGGCAAGTGCCCTAGAGTAGACTTGGACCTGGATGGCAACATTAGAGCTTGATTTTTTTTCTGAGTTTAATCTGGAGGCAGAATAAGATCAGAACAGAAGAGACATCATAGAGCACAGACATGTGTATAACCCAGCTGTCCCTGGGCTCCCTTGCTCTCTGGTGAGGCATTTTTTGAGAGAAATACCTGTGGTGGCCACATGATGGCAGTTTGCACAGATGAAAGCAAACCTGGGCATTCTGTCTGGCTCCCGCCACTCACCTGGATCTTGGGACCTGGGTGCTCACCTGCCTTTCTACAAAAGTCAAAAATACTCTGCCCAGAGGTGCATCCATAATTGCATCTGGATACTCTGAACTTTACAAAACAAAAACAAATCAAAACAAAACAACAACAAAAACAAAACAGCATTACTAACTGCCCACCTCTGGCTGCTTGTTTTGATGCAAATAGAGCAGATCTGATTCAAAACAGAGTTCTGTATCTTGCTCCCCAAATATCAAGGGTGCAAAAAAAATCACATATTACAGACAAGACTTACTGTTAAGAGGGGTCAAGGGACTCTCTCTTCAAGGAATAAAAAGAATATTTGGCTTTCATTGTGAATCCAGGAAAACTAATTCTAGATTTTTCTAATTCTATGAATAACTCCATATACATGCCAATAAATAAATACATAACCAGGCACCCTGCTCCTCTCTGCCCTAGTTAAATGTGGGCTGCCTTGAGATTCCCTGCTCCCTTGGATCCCTTCACCTGCATATCAATGCAGCAGGTGTGCAGTCCCTTCTGCTCCTCTTTGCAGCATCCTGAACTTTTACCTAATTATTTTCAGGCCTGAACACCTTTAGCAGACTCCACTTGGGGAGAGATTCAGAAAATTGTGGAATAAACCTAAAGACATTTCATCATCACACTATGATGCTATCAATTTCGTTCTATGTTCCTATTCACTATTTTTTAATTTATTTTATTTTAGTTGTTCTTCTTAATTAAATATGACATAGAATTTATTTTGGTAAAATTATACAAGCATAGGAATTCCTATTTATGATTCATAATTATTTGAGGCTGGGTCTATAGCTCATCAGTAAAGTGTTTGCCTCACACATGTGAAGAACTGTGTTCGATCCTCAGTACCACAAAAAATAAAATAAAGATATTGTGTTAATTTTTAAAAAATGATTCATAATTATTCTAATTATACTATGCTTAAGTATAGAAATGCATTTGGTTTATGGGTGTTTATATTGTGTTCTTTTGCTAAATTTATTTATCAGTCAAGGAAGTTTTCAGGTGAAATTTTTTGGATATTCTTGTGGGAAGCCATTCTCATGCGTGACTGGGTGACTCCCGGTTTGGGTCTGAGGCTTCTGGCTGTGTCGGAATTTTCCCGGCCCTCTCCTGATGAGAGAACCCGTCTGTGTGGGGGTGTGACTGACCACTGACCCTGGGGGCCCAATCACTGACCCTGACCTTGGAGTGCAGCCCCCCCTCAACCTTCATTGGATGGAATTATCCCCTGAATTTCTTGTTCCCCAATAAAAGGCTACTCCCTGGTGTGTTCACTCTCTCTCTCTCTCTCCTGCTAGCCCTGAGTAATCCTTGCTGCCCTGCTGGGCGGTTAGAGGTCCGAGCCAGAGAGGGGAGCCATCTCGGACCTGGCAATACAAATAAGGTAACTGAGTCTGTGTGTTTTATTTCGATCTCTTCTAGCTAACTTTATGCCAAGAACCTCATTAATGAAACCATTGCGCAGGCCGCATGGTGGATATTCTAAATATAGAAGCATGTCATTAGCAAACAGTGATAGTTTAAGTTCCTCTTTTTCTATTCATTTATCTTTAATTCTTTCTTCTAATTGTTTTGGATAGCGTTTCAAGGAGGATGTTGAATAGAAGTGGCAAAAAAGGGCATCCTTTTACTTTTTTTGAAATTTAGAGGGAATGCTTTAAATTTTTCTCATTGGATTCTTAAGCATAAATTCTTGCAGATTTTAGAGTTATAAACAAATATCTTTATCTCCCTGGTTTTCAGAATCTGGTATGTGAAGAGAGTCACAGAAATTCCCTTCTTCAAGGTAATGTGGGTTTCTCTTATGGACATT
>NW_026012342.1:0-2738 GCF_001458135.2 Marmota marmota marmota | reverse complement strand
TTTTTTTTTTTTTTTTTTTTTTTTTTTTTGCTGGGAGAACACCACCCAGGGTTTCTAAAGCAGGCTCATTGATAAGTAGGCTTTCTATCAAACCAACATTTAAAAATGTCTTTAAATTTATACTTCTATAAATGAGCCATTTTAATTTGAAACATCTGTTTCTGACTTAAAGTGCTACTATGTTATATAAGTGTAAAAATCATTCCTCTTTTATGACTATTTAGAGGAAGTACTATTGAAATAGATGAAACTTTCCTTTAGATAAACCTCTTCCTTCCTCAGAGTTGAATAAAGATACCTTCCATTTCTCTCCAAGCAGGTGCAAATGATACAGCTACAGCAATCTTACAGCTTGTTGGAACTAAATTTTAACATAAAACTTCATCCTACACTAGAGGTGCGATAAACATAAAATGGGTACCGCAATGCATTCTAAAAGGCTGAAATGTAATACCAAGCAATAAGTAAACCCAAGAGCCAAAACTGGTACTTCAGAAAAATAATGTGACTTAGGCTGAAAACTTGCTTCATTCATTTATAAAAAAAAAAGGAAGAAAATTGAAAAAAATAAGTTAAAAAATGATTCCTATTGAAGCTCTGGTCGTTCTATGAAAGTGTGGTATTTTACTTGCCTGGTCTTTTTCTACCAACAAAATAAGTGGATAGTATTATGAACAAATTGACTAAATCTGAAAACAAATATATAAAATGATCTCTACTTGCTACAGAAAATAGCAATAAACAAATTATTTCCCCCAAAGGAATTTACTAAACACATTTCTACATATGTAATTCTATATATGATATTCTGATATTTACTAATGGACACTTTCAATAGGCTTAAAAACATGCTATGAGTGTTGAATTATTTTTTCAATTTCGATTACTTTTGCTATTATTAGTTGTTTGCTATTACTAGTGAAGGTATTTTAAGAAATTTATGGTAATTTAATAGCTAATGTTAAATTCATTATTGAGTTTTAGATTTGTTATTAATTATAATAACCATTAAATTCCATTTGAGTTCAGTAGGAAAATTATTTTAAAGGGTAAGAAACTCATCTATAATCTCCACATAAAACTGATTTTATTAAGATTTCTCCTTGTACAGGCTCTGAGATGTTATGAGCATCTTAGAGTAACAATAGAACCTAATTGACAAAATGACATATTTCCTGGAGAAAGTGGTTTTTTTTTTAGTATTAAAACAAGAAATGTTAAAAACTTAGCATATTGAATAGATGCTTAATAATAACATTAATATTAACACTATATAGCATAAATTGAGCCTGATAATGCTGAGAAATTCACATGCATTATATCACTTAGTTCTAAGATTCTGTGGAATAGATTCTAATATCTCCATTGTTTAGATGAAGAAATTGATACAATGAGACCACAAAGTTATGCAACTAGTAAGTAGTAAGTATGGAATTTGAAATCAGACAATCTTCAGATACACAATTTAACACTGAATTCCAGTTTTCTCTTTTTTATTTTCCTATATAGCAGTGAATAAATGCTAATTAATGGGATCTTTTTTTGATATGGTATAGCCTTAATTTCTGTATGGGATATGATGTACTGAACAGGTTTTCTGAAAATAGCATTGCCCAATAGTAAAATATTGCTGTATGAATTAGTTATCTGGTAGGAATGTAGTTTCTTGATAGTAATTTATTGATTAGCATGTCCAATATCTATAACACTAATAGCATGGCATATTCCTCAGACATCTTCATTTCTTCTCCTATGTAAAAATTGGGAGACATTTTAGTAACTGGATTCAACTGTATCTTCAATACCACGTACATAATACACCTGTCACAAAATAATTTGTATTTGATCTTTGGAACCATAATTACAATTCTTATGTAAATGAGATTATTATGGCTTTTGTAGAAATAACATCTGCTTTATTCTTGCTTAAAATTCTTGGTTTCCATCATAAGCTATAGGTATCTAAGAAATAATTCAAGTTTTATTTATACTTTCTATGTAATGAAACTCTTTTATGTTAGTTGTTGAAGGAAATCAAATGCTACATTATGAATACAGGAAGAAAGAAATTTTCCAATTGGCACATTTAGTCATTTTCCTCTTGTAGGCTACAATTCAGTGTTAACCAGGCCAAGCTATATTTTTCAGATAACATTTGATAACCTTCTATTCCCCAAATAAATGATTCACTAAACAAATGTATTGCCAGATGCATTGTGAAGAAAGGATGTTAAGTGAATGTCATTTTGAGTTGCAATCAGCCATTTTTTTCTGTTGTCCTCAGGAAATTGTCTGAACAAGTGATCCTTAAACAATATTTAAAACACATTGCATAAAGCTTGCGCTTAAATTCATTAATGCAATTACCTCCTGAATATTACAAGTGAGGTTTCAGAATGCCTCCAGGTTTTTTTTTTTTTTTGGCTTCAGACATAAAAGGAACTTAAATTTTCAAGTGGTAGCTCATAACTACAAATGGACCTGCCATCATTTCCAAAGTATTCTTTGAGACTATAAGTTTGAATAAAAACTTGTGTATCTCAGGAATGATGCAAGAGATGATAGATGAAAAAAATTAATGTGTTGATGACTCAAAGATCTTTACACCTTATTTTGGATTTGAAACCGTCAAAAATGTTTTAATATGTTAATTGTAAAATGACACATTTTCTCACCAAAGATGCAAGGGTCCTGTTAAACTGGTTCTGAGGACAGCTATTATTTCATATTTGAGATAT
>NW_026012341.1:0-13748 GCF_001458135.2 Marmota marmota marmota | reverse complement strand
GCTCTAATCTCATATGTGTCATGAGGCACCATGCCATGGTGGAAAGAAAACTGGGCCAGGAATCAGGATACTTTTTCGGGCTCTGTCACTTATTAACTGTGTAAAATGACATAAAAATTTAACCTCTCTAGGTTTTGGTTTCTTGTCTACGAAATCAGTGACTTAGATAAGCATTATCCCAGGTTTTAGATTCTGCATTGCTCCATCATTAGTGATTTAATTTTAAATTGGGTATGATGTTTAACACACATATTGAGTGCAAGGCTTTCATAAATTCTGGGTATGGTAGTCAAATATACATACATATATTAAGGACAAAGGACTCTGATTCTCTGATTCTAATGTGAAAGAATTAGTTTTTTGAAAAAATTTGATCCACTCTGCCATAGCAATACAAATGCTCCCAAATATGAGCAATATTCAGATGTCTTTGCAAATACTAAAACCTTTTGGGCAAAGCCATATAAAGACTCTGACATCATACAAATTATTCTTTGGAGGAAAGCATGCACTGTTTCTTCACAGAAGGAATGCTTCACTAATGTCCCTGAGTAATTCAGGTGCTGGATGAGACAATACACTCAGAAGATTCACCCCAAGGTCTCTGCTACATTTAAAAACTATCTTCATTCTACCTAAGTAAGATAATTTTACTATTGCCCCTATCACCACCTTTGAGATTCTCAAACAATCCACGGAATTTTATTCAAATCATCCTTAGGCTCAAATTGCTAATTGGTATTTCAGTGGTGTGCCAAAACTGGTTGCTGCTCAATCCTTTGGATTTGCTCTTTTCCACTGGTACCCTACTGGAGAACTGGACCTCGAGGCTACCTAGTTAGTGCTGTACTATCAGAGAACCATCTGCATGAAAGATAATTCAGAACATGAACATGATCAATGAGATAACCTCTCCCCTGTCTGCTGGCTGCTGGAGTTATGGTTTTACTTCTGATGCTAACTCTGTGATTCTGGGCAAGTCCCACAATTTTTCTGTTAAATGCTATTGATACTGACACTTCTTGAGTATGTGCACTGTAAAAATTATATATTACCACGTCTGGCGAAATGTTTCCACTCCATATTGTGCACTAGTATGGAAAGAAAAATTTATATTTTATCCTATTTTAAGTCTCAGACCCCTTGAATAACTGATGGATTCAGTTAATTTGTGTCCTTCCCTTTTGGGGGAAAAAGTACACCTGAATAATCTTATACAAAGAAATTTCATGCAATTTTAGGGAGTTCCCTGACACTAGTAGGAGGTTCATGAAATGAACTCAAGTGAACACCATGATCTACAATATAAATCCTTTGTCTATAATTTACTAGAATATGAATTTGTATTCTGACCATGAGTTTCCTCATCTATAAAAGACATGTAGAAAACAGGTAATCTGAGTTTCCTTATCTATAACATATAGGTCAACTTCTGTGCCTACAATCTGATAACTATTCTGAACATGAAAGTTTTTAACCATTAATTTATGTGAAAACAAGTTTGTGGTACAAAGAACTCTGTGCAACTCAAAATTGCTATTGATCCTTTACCCTCCTTCTTTAATGTTGTCAGAAAGTACTAATGAGTGCTATCCCCACATCACCGGTTCCATCAAGATATGGGAGGTGTGAATCCTGACCTTGCTTCTAACTTGATTCTAAAATTGACTGTACCCCTTATTTCCTAGAAAGCTTCTGTTTGATTACTGATATCTTTACACATGGCCATGAAGTCAATACTTTAGCTCTGCTTTCCCCCATAGAAATTTTTTTTTTAAACTTGGGGTTTTACATTGACCAGGGTACACTTGGTTCTTCATTGGCACTAAATCTTGATTTTCCCATGAATGATTCTTAAAACTATTGTTTTGGGGCTTCATACACCACATCCCTGCTCTCCTCCATTGGTGTGAATAATGAGAAACCATCTTGCTAAGATCCTTATTCCTATTTTATTGGAAAATAGACTAGCAAAATATAAAAGTATAGTAAGTACCCTCGAGGCTTACACAGTGTGTGACAGAGACAGTTAACAGAATAAGACCCAGTTCACAATGGTATATATCTGCCACACTACTGCATTTTTTTTCTTCCTAAAGTCTAGAGATAGCACCTTCATGTATATAAGAAACTATCTCCTTTATGATAATATGGATAATACATGCATATATCTTACTTAAGGCATACATTTTAATTTTTACTTTTTAATTTAACATTCCATTTTGCAATAATTTCAAACTTAACAAAAAAATCCAAAAATAGTATAACGAGCTCCCACATATCCTTCACCCAGCTTCCCCTCACATTAACATTTTACAGATCAAAGCCAAAGGGATCCATGCTGGTACCATACTATTAGCTGATCTAAACTCTTGCTGAAATTTTGGTAACTGTCCCACTGATGTCCTTTTCCTGGATCATATTTTGTTGTCATCTTAGTCTCTTTCCATCTGAGATAACTGTTCAGTCTTTCTTTGTTTTTCATGACCTTTAAAATTTTTAAGAGTACTATCCAGTTATTTGTAGTATGTCCTTCAATTTGGGTTATCTAGTACTTCTCATGCAAATGCATGTTATGCATTTTTAATAAGAACATGACAGATATTAGTTTTTATTCCTTTCTCAGTGGATTATCTGAAAGACACATGATGCTGATATATCTCATTACTGGTAATGTTAACTTTGATCATGTTTTAGCTTGTGTCTGCTAGGTTTTCTTATGAAGTTACTACTTTCCCTTTTGTAACTAGTAATTATTTTCACAGAAGATATTCTGACTTTATGTAAATATATTTATCATATTTTTATCCACTAATTTAGCATTCATTTGATGATTCTTACCTGAAACAATTACTAATTTAGTAGTAAACCAAACAATAATTCTATTTCCATCATTTCTTCTATATTTATAAAGTGGTATTTTACTATTTAAAAAGAACTTTCCTTTATCTCTCATTTATTGATTCATTTTTCATAATACTATGGGTTGTATTGAATATAATCCATTACTAGCATTATTTTCTTGCTCAAATGTCCCAGATTTGGCAATTGGGAACCACTTCAAGTTGGCTCCTGTATTCCTTCAACATGTTTCTATCAGCTTTTATGTCCTTCCTTTCTTTTTGGCACCACAAGATGTTCCATCTTCTCAGCATGTACTCTTCTGGCTCAAGCCTTGGAATCATCCGTTTCTACAAGAATTCTTGGTTTCTTTTAATGGTGAATGGTATTTAGAAACCAAGATCTAGGTACCAGGTATGCTCATCATTATTGGGTTGTAATTGCTTCTAGGCCTTCTCAAAAGATAGAGTTAGAAATATATAAATGCATACACATGTAGCCCTATTTCTTTATTGGTGAATCGGTGTACCTGTGATATATACATTTTTTTTCTTATTAATAACTCAAACCCTACAAGTGAACTTGTAGGGTTCACTCTAGTCATTTTTCCTCCTTGAACATTGAGAAACATGACTCTCATTTTCTTCAACCCAGGGATACACTGGAAACACTTTGAGAAATGCTAAATCTCACATCTGTATAAAGAAGAATCATTAACACATATTTTATGAGAAACAAATATTCTAATTAGAGTAAAACAATTCTTTTTTTGTTTGTTTGTTTGTTTATTTATTTTTTCCTTAATCTAGAATCAAAAGTACAATCACTGGTAAAGTTACTTGAGTTACTTCTTTTTTTCTCACCTCTTTCCTTTGTAATTTCTATGAATACAGTGAAGTTTGCATGAGTGTGTATCTCACATGGGGATCTCTAAACACTCCAGTTCATTTTATATGTTTTTTGATTATGACAAACATTTACACAATTCTATAAAGCAGAATTAAGCAAAAATAAATAAATAAATAAACTTAAAAAATACATCCAGCTAATTGTGATT
The DNA here is from genome assembly GCF_001458135.2 of Marmota marmota marmota. Taxonomy (NCBI): domain Eukaryota; kingdom Metazoa; phylum Chordata; class Mammalia; order Rodentia; family Sciuridae; genus Marmota; species Marmota marmota. Next base: position 9,850 of record NW_026012341.1, on the reverse strand, counting down.
CTCCATCATCTTTCCTACCTTATTTCCATTCTCTCCATTCCCATTTTCTAGGCCCAACCCTTGCCATCATCAACTTCATGAATATAGTTTATCTTTTTTGCTTCTGAAAGCACGTACATGTGTATATTTATCATATGTATGTATATATATGTATGCATATGTGTGTATATTTTTTTCACTTTTCTCTTTTTTTTCACTTAATATAGCACCAAAATCATTAAACCTGTTTTGTTTTTCTTTTTCTCACTGCTTGCAAAAATGCCATAATGTATTCAGCTATTCCTCTCAACAAGAAGATTGGGATAGTTCTTAATAGTTTACAATTATAAACAATGCCACAAATGAATAACCTAGGGCTTATAATTTTCATCTTATTGAATGTGTATCTTCAGAATGAGCTCCAAGAAGTAAGATTATTGGCAAAGGGTTAAGTGTCCATGCAGACTGTTAGATATCAACAATTCTTCTCCAAAAGTCTTGTGCCAGTTTATATTCCAATAGCAATGTATGAAAATAAAGTCTATGTTTTTAACTCTCCCCCAAATTATTTTAGCAAAGATGCTGAGCACCCATTGAGTGGTTAATTAATATTTACCTCCTCTCACGGCCTATAGATGTTGTCTAAGCAAATACACTAACAATAAGCGAAAACTTCTATAAATGTGAAAGGCAAAGAAATAACAAGGATCTGAGAAACACACTCTTAGAAGAAAATTAGTTGGCTTCTGTTACCCCAGCTCAGAATGAAAATGTGCTTCGTGCCTTAACAATTTAACAAGAAGATTCTATAGTATTTTTTTTCCCACAGCCAAGATTAAGCTCAACTTTCTTTCTGTCCCTAAGATCCTTACCCATTTTACAGTAAGTGGCATGCAGGAACTTCAGTCATCTACTTACACATCTGTGTTACATTAGACTTTTTTCATTTTGAAGTGTCAACCATATATCAATCGATAAAATTTTCTAAACTCCCAGCATAATGCTCAACATGTAGCTTTCTCTGATAGAATTTTGTTAATGACTTAAGATAAAAATGAACATTTTCTGAATACCAGACACCATCCCAAAAGTTTTCCATGTATCATTTCTTTGCGCCTTTATAACAATCACATAAGTTTGGTTGTTTTATTATCTCTATTTTGTAGACAAGGAAACAAAAACTTAGAGAAAGCAAACTTCTTGCCTGATAGACTATTAAAAAAAAAAAAAGAATTGGAATTTGAACTGAGGACTACCTCATCCCAAAGTGCATGCCGCCACATTGTTCCCCACCTAATGGCAGAGGGATAAGAACCTTCCTCTCACAGTGCCTAAGGTAAGGCCAGAGTGAATTCTATATATAGGATTTCATTAATAATGTGTCACTCTTAAGAAGGAAAGAAAAGGTGGTGGTTTTAATGGTTTCCAAATAAACTTAAAAGCTTTCTGAGTTTTTTACCACTTGGCAAACCAAACCTTGGCTCTTCTGATACATACACACATTTATTATACCCTAGTGACTGTGGTTTATGTACAAGCATCCTATTAAAAGAGTTTTTAAAAGACCAAAATGTGATTTCCTTTCTGACAGCAAAGGAAAAATAAAAAGATGTTCTTTGCCCTCCTGTTCTAATCTGTGTTTGGAAGTCAAGTCTGCAGTTCCCAGAACTCTATCACCAGCTTGTTACATTTCCATAAATCTGTCCAAGAATACAACACTATTCACCCCAAAAATGTAATATTAACTGTATAACACATGCACACGATACCTGGATCCAATTTGCCCTCATTTTGTATATAAGTGAAAATAAAGCACTGCTTTAACTCTTAGAAATGACAATATCACATTATTGAGATAAGTGCCACTAAATCATTATTGAAATTCTGATAGCATTTGCCTTACTGGTAAAAGAAAATTACCTGTAATGCATAGTTTAAATAATTACTTTTAAACAAAAGCTTCTTTTCTGCATTGCTTATTTATCTTTTGAGACCAACTCAGCAGTGCTATGTATTTTATTAAAATTGCCTTCAGACTGCTAATGGCAGGGCGTCTGTTAGCTCAGGAAAAGTGATGGCAGTTTGACTCCTATTCCTAATATTGGGAGTTAGTCCAGACACTTAAGAGCCAGAACTCTGCTGTGCATTTGACTATGTTATCAACACTTTACTTGCTAATGATACTAGTGACAGCATTTCAATATGATGGGTCAGACTTAAATAGGAAAGCATATAATTGTGCTTACAGAACCAAAGAAATCCCTCCTTTCAACCCCCACCCCCCCACACACAAATCCCTTTTATCAACATATCAGTTGGTGTTAAGCTTTATGACTGGGAATTATTTGGTAAGCTTCTGCTCAATATTTTTTTCCTTCTCCACCTTCCACCTTGAATGGGGAGCCTCCATGAGCACCTGATATCTACCCGTTCAGAAAATGACAACTGAAAGGTTTCCTGTGGAGCAACTGTGTGCCAACTACCCAGCAGAAGGTCATGCTGATGACTTCCCTGTGGCTTTTATTTTCCCCAGGGAAATCCACAGCCAGGGCTGACTGCTTGCCAAATATGCTGAGTGCCACAAACCAGCAGTGCTAAGAACCCCCCACCCTTCTTGATGGGAAGCGGTAAGCAACTGTGCTGAACACCTGTGTCAGCTCCCGTTCCTGGGGACACCTCAGGCAAGCTCTCATGAAGCATTCAGGGATGGGGCTCCCCTCTTCTAACTTGCACTTCTGTCCAAAAAGTTCTCAGTAGTCATATGACAGTAGTTACGTCTGGCAGATCTTTGTAACATCAGTGTGTTTAACTACTGTTAAAGAGGATGATTCAAATGATCCATGACCTAGAAATTTTACTACATGCATCTAAAGAAAACTAGAATAGTGAGTCTTTGCTATTATTGTACAAGTAAAGGTAGTATTTTCCACCACTTCCTTTTTAAACCCACTCCAAACAACTTGAGGAAGAGGAGGCTTATTCTGAGTTGTGGATGGCATGATTCCACAGACAAGATCAAAGTCAGTCTTTCCAGTAAGAAACAGAATAATATGCCAAGTTGAACCCATGAAAATGTTATTCAGAAATGAGATGGAGGAATTGCTAGGCAATATAATAGAGTTCTTTCAATTAACAGTAAGAATATATTTATGAATGAATGAATACAAAAATGATTTTCAATAAAAAGTCATTTTATTGAAAAAAATAATTTCAAAAAAGTTCCATAATCTAAAAGTGATTATATTTTAGTGAGCCAATAAAGCCTGTGTTTAGTGCTTACTGTTCACAAGCCACTCAGGCAGGCCCTGTGAAGAAATTAGAAATAAATAAATGAGTGAATGAATAAACCAGAGCCTGCAATAGGACCAGACAGTTTGTAAAGCAGCAGAACCACAATCCAAACTTCAGTTTCTTTTCTTTTCACTGTTCCACATAATCTTCTTCCAAAGTCCATATGACATTCAGTCCCCTGGTCTTTCAGAGAGTTCCCTCAGGATGGATAGCCCTTCCTCCACTATGAAGGAAACAGTCGCCAACATGTTTCAATTCACATAGCTTCATCCTCAGTTCCATGCCAGGTTCCAGCAACACTGACCTGGAGTATTTCCTTACTATACTAATACTGGTATCTCAAATGTAAAGACTCTCAAAACAGTTCATTCCTGTGCCTGAAACTGAATAAATCAATGAATGCTACTTTTTAAAAAATTTATTTATCTGTGAATGGCATAGCATTTAATTCAGTTACTTGGGATTGAAAATCATTCTTTATCATTCTTTAACATCATCAATCCTATTGAGTCCATCTTCAGATTTTGCTCATATCTATCCCACATGTTAATATTTTAGTTCTGACTTTTTTGCCAATTTGCTTATGATTGGATTAGTCGCCCACCCTCCCTCTTACAGCCTCTCTCCTTTTATCAACCTCATGTTAACATCACATTAAGTAATTAATTTAAGGTACAGCCCTAAACACCACCTCATTTTTTCCGAAACAAATATTTTAAGTGGCTTTCCAAGTCTTGTTGAGCTAAGGCAAACATTTAGCATAGAGATTCAAAATCCTTTCTGAACTGGGCCCAGTTTACAGTCACTTTTGTATACCGTAAACAGAATCCAAACTAACTCAAACCCAATGAGGCTCTCAAAAAACTAGAACCTTAAATTCATACTTGACAATCTTCCCAGTGTACACATCTGATGAGCAAAATCATATGCATTCTGAAAGGCTCAATCCAACCACTAGATGACTATGGAACTTTCTGTTTTCTATGAACCCTGAGTTCCTCACCTTTTACCTGTGCAGTCCTTTTATACCCTTTCGACAATGTATGTCACATTATGATCATTTGGTTACAGCTCTTCAAACCAAATTTATTTAGTACATCCTATGAGCAAAAACAGTTTGAAAGAATATTAGGAAGACACACTCATTTTCTGTGAGAAGCAAAAGGAACAGAATCTTCCAAAACAAAGTGGGGTTGGTGGGGATTCATTCATACAGTTGAAGGACCCTGAGGACCCAATAAAATAATGACTAAAAAGTACCATTAGATTTAGGGAGATAGAGGTTACTGATAACCCGAGCAATATCGGGTCTGATATAAGTTGAGGAAGAGTAAAAAGGAGAAAAAGATGAAAACAGCCATAACTGAAGAAAGAAGTAAGATTAGAAGAAAGATTTTAGTTATTCAAAATGGAGAAGTTGAGTATATTTTAAAAATTGAAGTTCCCAGATAAGAAGGAGAAGTTGAAAAAGCTGGAGAGGAGGATGAGTTTCCTGAGTGACCTGAAGAAGTGGGATTAAGCATGGGTGGAAGGACTGGTGCTCATGAGAGATGGAGAATCTGCATGGAGATCTGAGGCAGATGGGTCTAGAGTCACTCCAGACTCAAGGGCAATTTTCAGTGTGTGTGAAGTAGAGGCCAGCATAACCTCTCCAAAAGATGATGTCAAAAAACACTTTATTTATTTATTTTTTACATTCTCAGTTTAACATTAAAAGTATTTTTATTCCTACGACCAATAAGGGAAGAATTTAGAATAGACAAGAATTTTCTGGAAAATGATACTAAATATTCATAAACAGAGAAATGTGTGTGTTTGTGTGTGTGTATGTATGTGTATATATCTATATGAAATATATAATTTTCCATAACAGAAATCTATAGAAATAGAAATGCATAATTTTCAGTAATTTACATAATTAGCTAAAACTTTAATAAGTTTCTAATATACAGATTTAAAACTTTTGAAAACAATTTTAAAAAAACTTCTTTGGTGGTTTAAAACTGCTGAGACAAGAATGCTTAAAGAAGCAACTTTCACATTCCAAATTCCAGTTACTACTTTGATTCATCACACAATAGGAATGATAATGGTATAAATGAGAACTCTTCTTCCTATCAGTAATATCTTCTCTAAGCTGATATTTTTTTCTGAAAATAAACATGGAAATTGTCCTCTATGACTATGAAATAGTGCCCTTATTTTATCATTTGTATGATAAACAGTTACCCCCTAATATATACCACTCCTTATAACTAATAATAAAATAATAAAACCAATTTCTATTCCTTACCTATGGATATAATGGCTTAACAAATGTAAAGGAAATACAGGGATGGAGTAACACTGCTCATTTGGTATATTCAGTCATTTGGTAACAAACACAGGGCCTAAGTCACACAACTAAAATGTTTCAGAGCTGCTTCCAGAATACATGCTCTCTAATTCCTACCAAATTATTTGTCGTTGTTTTTAAACTACTCAATGTTTCCTCCTAACAAATAATCTATGGACCATATGATAACAAAAATATAACATAATTTTAAAATCTTCCCTTGCAAATAGAAGATAAATTTCCGTACTAGTTTGTGGATTTAACACCAAGCTATATACTTTTGGTTGACATTATAAATGGCAAACAAATGAGAAATTCAGGTGAGCAAAGCAACTCATCAAATGCACACAATTTTTAAATGCATATAATTATCATTAATATCCCTATTATGAAATAACTTATTATAAAAAGCCAAATAACATAATAAATTCTAAGGAATTTCAAAAGTTTTGCAAATTAAGGATATGGGAAAGGAAAAGATGGCTGTACTAATCTAACATTAGTTCCTTGAACACAATTATCAGTCAATATTTTGATTAGAAACTGTTGCCCTGATTGTGAACTTAAGCATGTTTTGATTTATAATTTATGTTCTGTCTATAAAGAGAAATTTAAAAACTGTTGTATACAAACAATAGGTCAGAAAAATGCTTAAGACATGTGACTTAGCATGCCTCTCCTCTGCTAAAATCCCTTTAATTCTAAGGGAGAGTTCCATCTCAGGGAGAATAATAGTCAAGACCCTATTGCTGTCTACCAGCCTCTTCATGGAGGCATATCACTGTCCCCAGGTTCATCTCCCACCTGTCTGCTCCTCACTCTCTTCCAACCTTGACTCCTTGCCATTTCTTCAACACCGCAAGTCACACCTCACATTTGCTCTCCCATTAAATCTCCCCCCCACTTTATCTAAAAGGCTCCCTCTCTCATCCCATTCATCAAAGAGGCCTTCCTTAGTGTATCTGAAATAGTCTCCCTGTGTTCCTTATTTAGCCTGCATTATTTTCCTTGTTTAGTATTTAGCCACATTGACATTTATATCAAAATCTTCACTTTATTCTTTCTTTCACTGGAATTGAATCCCTACAAGAGTAGAACTTTCCTTATGTGAATAAATGAATGAATGAATAATCATCTTTTTGTCTAGGAAAATTTTTCCAGAAATGACTTTTGAAAAAAAAAATTTTAAACTCTTAATTTTTTTCAAATATCAGTACACTCCAAAGCAAAACAGTAGAATCAATTATATTCTTTATGCAATTATAAATCAATGAAGGTGGCAAATCAGAGGGTGCTTGTATGTATATGCAAAATGTGCACAGTACGGTTTGCATTCCATGATCATGAGAATAATGTAGTTGGTCTGCAATACATCAAGAATCGATTTAGCTGTTACTAGAGTTTCCTATGACACTGGGTGGTAATTTAGGTGTGTAGAATAAGTGGACTGAACTGAGGATCTTTCTACCTCTTCAGACTTTAGTGATCCATGAGATGTTTGTCTCCACCTTCTTCATTTTGCTTCCACAGGAAAATCTCAAACAACAACTATATCTAAGGGCCATATTTACATAACAGCTGAATGCCAAGCACTCTTACCACTTTGGGCTTCAGTTTATTTGGTTTTAATGTTTAGTTCAGTGATATTTATAAACTTAAAATTTTGAGATGCTTATTATCAGAAAACTCTTTATGAAAGTATCCCTCAGAAGTGGTTCTCAACTCTGCAAGAATCAGCACAAACCCACTTACAAACCTAGTTGCATGGGAAAATCATTTTGAACAGTTTTTTTCAAACTTCTTACCTACTTGAAGAGTAGACTTGAACATCCGCAGTACATCAAGATATACTTGAAATTATATTTCCTTTAACTAAAGGGTAATATTCGGTCAAGGTACATGCCAGCAAAATGTGTCTCATCCCTGATACTAATGCTAAAAAGTAACAAAGGCTGGGGAGCATCCATGCAGAAGAGTTTTAAGCCCACATTCTATTTAAGTGAATCATTTACATGAAGTCCAATCAGACTGAAGGACAAAGGCACTGATCTCTGTGTGAGGAAAACTGTATGACCTACACATAGTTTCTATACAGGAGACCTGAATGTCGAGGAGCTAAGACAAACTTTGGGGAGTTACAGAAGTGGTAATGCTGGAGAATAGCAGAGAGGAAGAGATTCCCCAAGTCTTCTGTAAGTAGCCAGGCAATAGTATTGAGAGTTGAAATCACTGTTTAAGACAACAGAGAGAACCAGGAGATAAATGAAAAGTCATCATACATACTCCAGGTATCACCCAGGGCAAAGGGCAACATGGCCTCCACTCACTGAGGAGAGCTGCCATCTTCTCCCAATAACTTGCTCCTGGGAGACCCTTCAACTTCAGGGTCTGTGTATACAGAAATTGTCTCAAATTTTAAGTAAGCCTTATTTTATACATGACAGTCAACATTCAGCAGCTAAAATTATTGTTAGCAAACAGATGGACTTCAAAGAGTGTCAAGAGATTTTCGAGGTGAGCCTTAGTGCAAAGAATACAGCAGGTAAAAAAAAGGAAATTTGGTTTTATAACCCAACTGCCCTCCCACTGCAATCACTCACTACGGATGGTTGATATATTTTAAGAATTTGATTATGGGAAATTCATCAGTCTTCAATTTAAAACAGCTTATATAAGGTTTAACAGAAATCAAGATATCTATATATATATATATTATTAGGTTAAATGTTTTCTCCTATTTTTAAAAGTTTATTTAAATAATTTTGCATATGTAAATCCTAAAAAGAGGATACCCAAAGGCTGGACTTATGATATAAGAGTGTGAGTCACGTTTTGCCAAACTCCAGACATCCCAAGTAAGCACATATAAGAAATACAACTTGCAAGAGATTTAAGAACTGTAGAATTTATGCCAAAATAAAAACCAACAAATAAAAATGACAGTTTTCTGACCTGTTGAGTCTTCCAGTCCAATATCTCCCACTCCTGGTGTCCTTGGTATTATCTACTTCTTGCAATGCTAAAAAAAAAAGAAAAAAAAGAAGGGATATTAAAGTCAATCCAAAATTTGCCAATGAAAAAAATTAAACATCACAAAGAGAGTTGAAGAAGACTTTTACTACAAAAATTTAGAAGACATATTAATTTGACAACAAAATGGTTTGTTTATTAGACTAGATTCATTGCCATACAGCGTCACTCATAGGACTGTGCCAGTTAATTTTTGATGAATGAATAACCAAACAACAACAAAAAAACCAAACATTCATTTACGTATTTCCTTGAATATTTTTATTTGTTCTTTCTATATATACATGACAGTAGAGTGTATTTTGATATATTATACATACATGGAGTATATAACTTATTCTAATTAGAATCCCATTTTTGTGGTTGTAAAACCAAACATTTATTAATGACATTTCAAACTATACGGAGGGTTGAAATATAAAAATATGAGCTAGATAGTCTGAATTCACAGTAATTAAATCATTTAATTTTTTTATATTATTGAGTTATGTGCATGTCTCTGTGTATATACATGTATGCAATCATACACATATGTATGTAGCCTATGGTGATCCTGCGGTTAATTTTATTGAGATAGTCAACTACAACCATTGTCATAGTCCATGACAGTCAACTTGAAATTATTCTTAAAATACAGAATTATATGTAGCTTTAGGGAAAGCATTCTAATGAGCACTAAAATTTATTAAATTTGTATCTACTTGCATTTAGCAAAGCATGGCGTTAAGTTGTACTAGGATGCTAGGTATAAGAACAAACAGTTCAAACTCATTGGATAATTTTAGGTTGAAAACAACACTAGAAAAAAAGCAAAATAAAAACAGAAACACCATTTTTATATTCCATCATTTTTCATCACATGTAGATTTCATTGTCATGAAAATAGAACTTAGTCATTAGTCCCATAAAGAAAGCAAAGTGTTTTTGAAAATTTATCTAACCTCCTGAAGGTGTATTATTTCCAATAGGAATGATAGTACTCTAAGCTTATTGTGACTCCAAAAAATCCAAAATGTTTTCAACATATATAACTTGTTAATATTTTATTATTTATTTGTGAATGTACAATAATTATTTTCAGACCAAGTTCATCCGTTAGTCTTCACTTTTCAAGCTTGCCCCCTAAGACTAGATCCCATGATTTCAAGAGTTTAAGCATTTATTAATGGTATTTGGAATTATCAAATAGGCTTCTCAAATTTGAACAAATAATTT
>NW_026012340.1:0-2738 GCF_001458135.2 Marmota marmota marmota | reverse complement strand
TCCATCCCTCCCTCCATCCCTCCCTCCCTTCCGTGGTACCAGGGTCCTTCCCCTTAGTTCTCTGAAGTGAATGAGAATAACCCAGGCCAGGGAGGTAGTGTCAAGACACCTACTACGGGTTTTCTTCTTCCCTTTCCTTAAGCATTAAGGAGGAAAGTTTGTAAAAAAAAAAAAACCTTGTGTTGCAGGAGCAGGCACTGTTCCCTCATTCTCTTCACCAGCCACCCCACTGTCATACTTTTTCCTCTTTCTTTTCAGCTTGATACTTCTCTTCTAAGTGTCTTGCCTTCCCAGTTCTGAGTCTTCTACTCTAGCTCTACTTTTTGTCCGCATTCATGCCTTACTTCCTGCTCTCCCTTGATCAGAGAGGCTGAGGCTGTGGTCCTAGAGAAGCTCAGATTCCCAGTTTGGGCTGGGAAGATTTCCTTTTTCTACTTTCAGGACTGAATGGGGCAGGGGTAGTTGCTTTTATCTGAAGTTGGAATGTTAAATGGGTTTTCCCATAGAAACATTGCTCGCACAGGTTAAATATTTTGTTATTCTCCTGTAACCTTGGTCAAGCTTTTGTGGGGTAGCTTGGAAACCTAGCACATTGACCATTGTTTCCAGAAAGCTGAGATCTGAGGTTCAAATAGATGATTTAAAAAATCAGCTTGTCACCAATCAAAAATAAATGAATGAAAGGAAGATCAGAGGAGGAATAGAGAAAGGGATGAGAAGAGTGAAAGTGGGGGAATTGAGACTGAAATGGAGTAAATAAAATTCCATATATCAAAATGAACCCAACTACTATGTATAATTATAATGCTCTAATAAAGAAATAAATATAAAAAATCAACTTGAGTCCCAGAAGTCACTGGAGATTGTCAGCATTTTGTGAATTACCTAGTGAGGTGGTAGGTATCATACCTTTAGCTATTCAAAATTAGGTTTGTTTTTCTAATGTACTGGCTCTTCTGGGAAATAATCTGATAGGCTTATTAGATTGTCAAAAAAGAATTTCTGAATTTAGGTACATGTTTTGAAATAAAATTTAAATTCAGTCCATTTCAGTTTGTTGTTAAAGAAGATCTTACAGTATTGTTGACAGTACAGAGTTTTAGTTTGTCATGAAAGGAATATCTTATTCCTTTCTTGCTGATGTTTTGAAACTTTTCAAAGGTATTGGACCTCATGAAGCTATTTTACCCTAGTTTACTTAGTGGTAAATATGGACAGTATGTTTGTTTTACCTGAAGATTTTAAAATAAAGTTTTATTAGTCTGTTGGAGTTACATAATGTTACCATTATTTGTGGTGTTCAAACAATTAAGTGAAAGATTTCAAAGTGATAAAAGCAAAGCCAAAGCATTTTATATTTGTTCTCCATAAAATGTGTTTAATCTTAGGTTGGTTGAAGGAAATATTCCTAATAAAAGGCAAGATGGATCTTTTTTAGTTTTTGTTCTCCAAACCACTCTTTGGTTTGAAAAAATGAATTTGAGTAAGACCCTCTGTTAATTTTAAGAGTTTACAAAATTCTTATAATTATACAGAGTATGGTGGTTAAAAAACATGATCTCTAGGGAGTGAATGTTCAAATATTGCGATCTTCTGACACTAGCTAGCTCTGTGTTCTTGGGCAAATTGCTTAATCTCTGACCTGTTTCCTCATTTTTTGAAATGGGGATAATGTGGTATCTACCTCTTGTAAGGATTAAATGAGCCAAAGGATGCATTGTATTTAAAACATGCCTAACAATGGTATCTGCTCAAAAAGAGTTAATTCTTGTTGTTATTACTTTGTCATCATCATGACCACTGTTACTACTTTAGCTACCTTCTGAGATGACACCCTTCTATTCTTGGGCAGCAGGTAGCTGTGAAAAATGTATGTTTGCTCAATAGTAGTTTTTTAAAGCAGTTTATTGAGGGGACCAGGAAGACCAATATATTAACTGCTAGATACATCCACAATTGGCCATAGTGTAGGAAATCCATAGAATAGTAAGCTATTTTTTTTCTGTAGCTCCATTCCCATCATGTTAAGTATAAAGAGCTATGCTTCTTTGATGTATGAGCAAAACTGGATTGAGTAACTGCAGTCAGTGCCTTTATTAAAATTTAATGATCTTGGCATCTATAAGGCTGTGTAGAGGAGCTTCAATTTCTAAACGGTCTATAAAGACTTTCTTTTTTCATTTTATTTTGAAATCAGCACCATTTTCCCACAGAAAAAAAATGTCACATGTGGTGTCCAGATTCTCAGGTCAACCCAACATATCTGAATTTGAATATAGATAGTACTATAAAAATTAACTTCTATGTATAACAGTGTCTCGTCCTATACTAAAAGATTATGAACACAGTCTTGTAGATGGGGCAGTTGGGTCGTCTTCCTCCATGGTCCTTCTAAGGTTCCCCCCTACCAACTTGGGAAGAGAGTTTTTTCTAGGGAAGGCTGAGAATAGGGTGAATAATGGGGGCTGGTTTTTAGAAGGCAGGGGCTTTTTCCTGGATAGGCTTCTTAAAAGGCTAAACTGCATACAGTGGTTAAGAGCGTGGACTGTCTGCCCAGAATGCTTGCTTTCAAGTCTCTGTTCCATTACTTATAGAACTTCTCATCTGTAAAATGGAGATTAAAAAGTAGGGTCCTCCCAGTAGGGTTCTTGGAAGGATTAAATGTGTTAATATACGTGAAGCAAGTGAAGCAGCCCCTGACCAGTAGATGAGTACATAAGAAATGTGTTTTTATTAAG
>NW_026012339.1:0-2738 GCF_001458135.2 Marmota marmota marmota | reverse complement strand
ATATTTCTCATCCTAAAAAAAAGAAAAAAAAAAAAAAAAAAAAAACCTTTTGGTTTCTGAATATCAGAGCTGAGATTTGGCATGTGTTTCTCATCAAAAACTATGACCTAGTAAGCAGTCAGTGAATGCTCACAGATGATGCTAAAATGGGAAAATGCTTATTTTCAAATTCCATGACAAGGAAATGTTGCTCTTGTCCAGATAGGAGCTAGTTGCTGAGCAGCTGCAGAATACTCTTGGTGTCAACCTGTAGAGAGACATAATTAAATACGAAAGACATGGCCATCTCAACATGGTCAGCTCAGGCTTCTGCAGATAAGAGAAGACAATGGGAGTGAAGAAGAGAATCCTCTCTGAGCCTTGGAGTACAGAATTGATATTTCAAAGGAGCAAATACTATCAAGGGGTTGAAAGGTGTTCTACTACTGCAGTTTTTAGCTGGGTTTTAATCCATGAATAAGGATGGCATTGAGGCTACTTCCCAAAGAAAAGACATATGTAGCAGAAGTGTCCACAGGAAAGGTTGAAGGAACATGAGTATGAGGAGTGAAAGTGAGGGTCGTCCACTTCAAGTACAGTTTGAGCACTCAAAGTTCTGCAGATAGAGAGCAGCTTTCCCCTGGACCACTCAAATGCAGCCAGGGCATCTCTTTGCAGACTCTGATTGTGCTTGAGTCTTTCCAGGGCATCCCTAGAAGTCAGTCCAGCCCTTTTTTCTACTAACATTTTTGAAACAATATTAATGCATCATCTTCCAAGGTTTTCAAAGAGAACCTAAAACTACAACTTTTTTTTTTAAGTCAACATTTGTGGTAGAAACTGATTTGGTGATTGCAATCAACAAATATTTAAAGTTGAGAAACTTTAATATTTTAAACTTCAAATTTCCTATGTCCCTGAGACAGAAGATGTTTTATGAGGAATATCATGCTTGGAATCTTATGATATAAATTCCAATTATAGCTTTCTATAATTTCTTTTCTTCTGTGGGACCTAAAGTATAGTCTCATAACTTTATTATTTGGGAATAATTCTTCATAACTTGACTAGCATATAAAAGCTAAGAGTTATAAAAGTAAAAAGCATTAGCCTAAAATATGAAAGGATAGGCAAAAATTAAACAGCTCCTCCAATGTACATGGCATTGAAAAAAACTATGTGAGTCACTTGTGCAAAAGCTCATATTTTAAACAAATACATGCTGTGCTGACTATGGGGATTTTATTCACAGGTCTTGGAAACAAAAGAGGCCAGGAAAGCAATGTTTTCAAAAATATACACTTAATAATGTACAATTGGAGAAAAATCTGGATGAGTATTCATTTTAGTATCAAGGAATCCCAGATCCAGTATACAAAATTTCAGTGAAAAAGAAAAAAAAAAAAGTATGAAGTCTTTCTTCTCTTTAAGAAGTGGAACTTTTAAATGAGTGGAATCCAACCAGGAAACATGAAGATGCAGGGTTTGGGGCCTGAGGTTGTTATTATTCAGTGGTTGTTCAGGATTTATACACAAGATGAAACCTGGAACACAGACCAGCACTGTTGCATTTACCTTGATTGGAATTTAGCATCCTTGGAAGAGATGCATTGCTCCCAAAGTCTCCTGAATAACATAAAGCCACACAGGGAGTTGTGGAAGAAAACTTATACTCGGATTCTAAGAAAAGAACTAAGGAACCATTACTGAAAATACCTTTCACACAGGCAGAAAGGAGGTACTGGCTAGAGGCCTTCATTGTATGCAAAATGTTGTAGGATAATTAAGAGAGATCCATGTAGAAAAACTATGGAAGCATAAAATAGAGTGAGCAAGTCCAGTGTTTAGATGAATAGAGCTCCAGAGATTTCATTTTCTTGAAACAAAGTGCAATAAATGCAAAATAAAAAAGTTAGAATTCCATGCCAATTGGCTAAAAGTTTTCGTAAGTTTCTCATTTTTTAAATATTGCTTTTTATATCTTCCAACTTGAATTTATATACATTTATTGCATACAAAGCAAATGGTGTGAATCTCTTTCGTCTTGTTTTAACACTGAATAAAGTTTGGCAATGGAGTCTCAAGTATATCACTGTCATTTGGCACTAGACATGACAAATTTCAGGCACCAAGCTCCTGGAGACTTCTAATTTCTAAGGGTTTTGCCCTGCCATTCAGCCTATTATTTGCATCATGAGAATCTTTTATAGCTATATCTCTTTCATAGCAGGTATGACTTCCTACCTCATGGTATTCATTTACTCATCAGGCAATCTCCAACAGGCTAGACACTGAGATAGAAAATAAAAGATAAGGAAGATGTGCTTTTTCCTTCACCAACAGTGCAGAGGTAGAGAGGAATTTGTATGAATATAATTAAAATTCTAGTGTGGAAAATCCTATGGCTTTTAAGATGATAATTTTTGTGCTATGAGAGCACAAAAGATGAGAGATCTAACTTTTCAAAGTAGGGGTACTAAGAGCAAATTTGAGATGGTAACAGGGAGAATGATAAGAAACAAGTGGGGTTCATCAGACACCTGGAAGGAAAAGCTGTCTAGGGGGAGAGCTGACAGAACATAGCCTGTTTGCTCTCACTGGGGCCTCTCATGTGATTTGAGCTAACTGGATATCATCAAGAACAATAGATATAAATACTGAAATAAATAGAGAAATATACCATGTACATGTACTGCAGTTCAACTAAAAGCAGGCATGTGTGTGTGAGAGAATATATATATATGTATATATATATTTAT
>NW_026012338.1:0-2738 GCF_001458135.2 Marmota marmota marmota | reverse complement strand
GGTTTAAGGCTAGGGTTAGGGCAACAGCTAATATAAGAACTAGGGTTATAATTAGGGTTAGGGGTAGGGATAGATCAATTGTTAGGATTAGGTTTAAGATTAGGTTGATATTTATAGCTAGGTTTAGTTTTAGGATATCAGTCAGGTCAGTGTTAGTTTGAGGATGAGGGTTAGGACTCGAATTAGGGCTAGGTTTACTGTTAGGGTTCAGTTTAATTTTAGGGTGGTGTTTAGAGCTAGGATGAGTGTTAGGATATACGTCAAGTTCAGGGTTATTTTTAAGGTTATGATTAGGACTCGAACTATTGCTAGGGTTAGATCTAGGTGTAGTGCTAGTGTTTGGTTTAAGTTAAGTTTAGTGTTAGGCCTGTTGTTCAGTTTTGTTTTAGTGCTATGGTTAGGGATAGGGCTAGATTTATGATTAGCTATAGGGTTAGGGTTAGGGTTATGATTAGGTTTACGATTAAGGCTCGATTTAATGCTAGGATTAGGGCTAGGTTTTGTGTTAGGTTTAGGGCAAGAATTAGGGCTGGGACTAATGTCAGATCTAGGTTTATAGTTAGTGATATTTTTAGTGTTATGTTTAGAGCTCGGTCAAATTAAAATGCTGTGTTTAGGGAAAGGGTAAGATTAAGAGCTGGGTTATTATTATTAATGTTAGGGTGTGGTTTAGGCTTAGTGTTAGGGTTAGATTTAGAGTTAGGGTTAGATCTAAGATTAGGGCTAGGTGTGGGGTTAGGTTTTGGTTTAGGTTAAACGTTACTGTCAGATCTAGGTTTATAGTTAGTGATATTCTTAGGGTTATATTTATGGCTAGGTCAAGTTAAAATGTTATGTTTAGGGAAATGGTCAGATTAAGAACTGGGGTATTATTAGAGTCAGGGTTAGGCTTCGGATTTTGGTTAGGTTAAGGTATAGGGTTAAGGCTCAAATTAGCATTAAGGTTAGAATTAGGGTTAGGGCAATGGATAGTGTTAGGTGTAGGGTAGGTTTAAGGTAATGTCAGGTTAGGTTTAAGGTAATGGACATGATTAGGGTTTGTGATAGGTTTAGGGTTAGGCCTAGGGTTAGCATTAGTGTTATGGTTATTGTTAGGGTAATTTATAGGGTTATACCTAGGGTTAAGGATAGGATAATTGTTAGGATTAGGGCTAGAATTAGGGTTAGGGTCAGGGTTAGGGCGAGGGTTACACTTAGTTTTAGGTTTAGGGTATAGTGTAGGCTTTGATCTAAGATTTTTGCCTGGCTAAGATTAATTTAGGGTTTTATCTAGGGTTATGGTCATGATTAGTGCAATGGTTATGGCTAGTATTATCATTAGGGTTAGGGTAATAGGTTTAGTTGTTAGGTTAAAGATAGGGTTAGGTTTAGGTTAGCGTTAGGTTAAGGTTTAGGATTAGGGTTAGGGTTTAAGCTATCTTAGATTTAGAGTTAAGGTTAGGTTCACTGTTAGTTCTAGGGTTAGGTTTATGTTTTGAGTTAGGGTAGGTTTAGCTTTAGGTCTAGTGTTATCATTATGGTTAAGGATAGTGTAGGGTATTGGGTAGAGTTCGAACTAGGGTTAGGGCTAGGGTTAAGGTTTGTATTAAGGCTGGGGTTAGGGTTAGGTTTAGGCCTTGGTTTAGTGTTAGTTTTAGGTGAAGTGTAAAGGTTAGGAATCGAGCTAAGTTTAGGCCTAGGGCAAGGGTTAGGTTTTCAGTCTGGGCTAGGGTAGACTTGGGGTTAGGTTTAGGGCTAGGGTTAGCATTAGTTTTAGGATTATGGTTAGTGTAATGGACAGAGTTAGAGCTAGGGTTTAGGCTATGGTTACAGTTAGGATTAGGGCTACAGTTAGGGTGAGGTTTCGTGTTTCGACTAGGGTTATATTTAGGGTAAGGTTTAGGGTTTGAGCTAGGGTTAGGGCTAGAAAAACGGTTAGGGTTAGGATTAGGGCAAGATTTGGGGTTAGGGTTATGCTTAGGGTTTGGTTTAGGGCTATAATTAGGGCTAGGTTTTGTGTGAGGTTTAGGGCTAGTGTTAGGTTTATGGTTAATGTAAGAGTTAGAATTATGGTTATGGGTAATTTAGAGTTCATCTTTTTTTAGGGTTAGTTTTTGGGTTAGGATAAAGTTTAGAGTTAGGGTTTTTGTTAACGGAAATGTCAGGGTTCAGGTTAGGATTAGGTTTAGGGTTAGTTCTAGGGGAAGAGTAAGTTTTTGGTTTTGGTTAAGGGCTATTGTTAAGGCTAAGGCTAGGGTTATGGCTATATTTAGGATTAGGTTTATGTCTAGGGCTAGTGTTAGTGTTAGCTTTAGGGTTAGTGTTGCTGGTAGGGCTAGTGTTAGGTTTTGGATAAGGGTTAGGCTCAAGTTTAAACCTAGGTTTATTGTTAAGATCAGAATAAGGGTCAGTGTTAGAATTATTGTTTGGATTAAATTTAGAGATAGAATGAGGGCTAGGTTTAGGATTAGTAATAGAGTTAGGTTTTGGGGTAGGCATAGAATTAGGGTTAGGACTAGGGTAGCAATAGTGTGAGGGTTTGACTAAGTGTAAGATATAGGGTTAGAGCAAATATTAAGACAAGGGATAGGATTAAGGTTATGACCAGGGTTAGGGTAAGGGCAAAAGCTCGGGTTTGTCCTTTGATTAGGGATAGGTTTTGTGTTAGGTTTAGGACTATGGCTAATTTAAGTACTGGGATTACGATTAGGACAAGTTTTAGAGTTAGGTTTAGGTTGAGGTCTAGTGTTAGGATTAAG
>NW_026012337.1:0-2738 GCF_001458135.2 Marmota marmota marmota | reverse complement strand
ACTTACATTGCCCTTGGGACAGGCCCACACCTCTTAGGACCCACATGCTTTTTTTCTGACACCCAACTTCCCACACTAGCTGGACAGAGTTTTTCTGAATTCTTGCTGTTCGGCTCTTGCATACGCTGTTCCTTCGGCACGGAATGGTTGTTGCCCCTAAACCCTCCCCTTCCTGGTTAACTTCCTCTTAGCTTCATTCCCTCATTCAACACGTTTTTATTGAGCATCTCCTGTGGGCCATGTACACACAGAGCTGTTGGAGATTAAGTAGTAAGCCAAGGGGAGTCCATCTCGGCCCTTTCGGAGTCTGCCACCTGGAATAGGAAGGGAGGGGAAAAATAATCACACGAGTGTACGATTTACAAACTGTGGTCTGTCCTCTGAAGGAAGAGTACAGCCCGCTCTAGGGGGATACAGCTCAGAGTCCCATCCTCGGGAAGCCTCCTGAGCTAACACCTGCTTGGCCCTTAGCCCGACTCTGTACAAGGTGTTTCCAGGTCGGGGTCCCAGTTAGTTGGTTCTGCAAAGCCAAGGACTCCATCACATTCACTACGCACCTAGAGCCTGGCACATAGTAGTTGCCTAATAAACGGTTGTGGAATGGCTGTTCCCTCCTTCCTCATTATGCTCCCTTACACTCCCCTTTCTCAGCTCAGGCCCTGTGCTGGGGACTGTTTGGTCCCCAAGTTCCTTCCAAAGCCCTGAGCCACCTCACCCCACACTAGGCAGCTGGCTGAGTTTCTGGCTCCCCGAGTCCACCATGAGCCACGGGGTCCCTTACGGCCTGACAAAGCCGGTGCTTGTTCCTCCTGACAGGTGTGCCCCGGGTTACACAGGTAACCCCAACGTGCCAGGGGGCCGGTGCCTGCCACAGGGTAAGTGGGACCACAGCCCAGGTGGGGGTAATGGGCAAGGCAGGAAACCTGGGGGCCTGGGGGACACGGGCTTTCGGGAGAGATGAGGGGGTGTCCTGCTGGAACGGCCTCTCCTTGCTGTGCCCCAACCCAGCAGATCGAGCCCCGCTGGTGGTCCAGGTCCACCCTGCTCGGAGCATCGTGCCCCAGGGTGGCGCTCACTCCCTGCGGTGCCAGGTCAGCGGGAGCCCACCCCATTACTTCTACTGGACCCGTGAGGATGGGCGGCCTGTGCCCAGCAGCACCCAGCAGCGACATCAAGGTAGCCTTGGCTGGGATCTTCACCCCGGAGTCACCCCAGGGAGAGGGGAGATGTGGGCCTGTCCCTGCCCTGCTCAGGTCCTATCCCTGCATGCAGGGCGGGGCCGAGAGGGACATCTGCGCTCACAAGCTCCTCCCCCCACCCCCTATCCAGGCTCCGAACTGCACTTCCCCAGCGTGCAGCCCTCTGATGCCGGGGTCTACGTTTGCACCTGTCGGAACCTCCACCACGCCAATACCAGCCGGGCAGAGCTGCTGGTCACTGGTGAGTCCCTTCTTCCCTGACTCACGGTGGCCTGTCCTGGGCAGGCCTGCAGGGCTTCCATGTACCAGGAAGGGACGGTGGCCACCCAAACAAGGCCATGACTGTGGAGGCAGGAAGGGGAGGTGGATTCAGGGTCTGTTTAAGACACAGAATCAGCAGCACTTGACTGTGATCAGGAGGGCAGGAGAGGAGGCTGCTCCCCGGGGTCTAGATCCCAGAATTGCATAAACATGGTGCCATTACTGAGCGGAGAAGGCCCCCGCTGGAAGGTGTCTTCATCTGGGCTCCTGCAAACAGAGCCGAAACAGGAATGTGTGCAGGGGGAGGAGGTGTGTTGTCACCAGCAGCTCCTCCCCCTGCACACAGTCTGGGCTCCTTGTGGCCGAGGACGCTGGAGCCAGGGTACCGCACGCATCTCAGCATCTCCGTGCCCCTGCCCCCAGGAGCTGGGGTCTGCGCCTGTTCCCAGAGCTTCAGTTCCCCTGCGCCTCTGTCCCACCACAGAGCATGCGCCGTGGGCTCCAGTGGCCCCAGGAAAGCCCTGTGCCAAGGAAGGCAGCCTGTGGTGTAAGGGAGGCAGGAGGGCACTGGAGTCAGGGCTGGGGCACAGCAGCCTGGCCAGCAGCAGGCCGGAGGGAACCCCAAGCTTGAGGTGCTGGGGAGACACCTAAGTGGGTTTGTCAACCAGGTGTTTTTATGTGTGAGTCTGAACTGAGGAAAGGGGTCCTTGCCAGAGAGGTGAGTTTGGGGGCTTTTGGCCCCAGAATGGTGTCAACAGTCAGTGCAGAATGTGATCGCCCAGGGACAGTGACTGCAAGACAGGGCCCAGGACAGAGCTGCAGGGAGCTCCAGGTGGCACATGTCAAGTCAAAGAGGAAGGACAGGAAAAGCTGCATGGGGCAGCCAGTGGGGTGGGAGGGAGCTGAGGAGGGAGCCTCGGGAAGCGGGGAGGGGAAAGGGCTGCCAGGGGGCAGGGAGATAAAGACCCAGATAACCTTGGGGTCAGACCAGAGGGGTTGTCAGTGGGGAGAAAGGCGGAGACCGGGCAGGCGGAGCGAGGTGAGGCGGAGGTGGGTGGGAAAGTGGCAGGTCTGGAAGGCTCTTCAAGGGGCTCGGCTCCAAAGGGAGGCTGGGAAGTGGGGTAGCAGCTCTACGGAGAAACATGGGGTCCAGAACTGGAAAATTCCAGAACACACTGATCTGTAGAGTAGACCAACCCTGCAGGGACGGAGAGGAGAGGATGGTGTGGCACCAGAGGCGGGACGTGTTTGGGACAGGTCTTAGAAGGTGCGGGGTGG
>NW_026012336.1:0-2738 GCF_001458135.2 Marmota marmota marmota | reverse complement strand
TTTGTATGTGGTGCTGAGGATCGAACCCAGAGTTTTGCACATGCGAGATGAGTGCTCTACTGCTGAGCCACAACCCCAGCCCTCTTTTTTTAAAGAAAAGCTCCTGTCTATAAACAGTGATCTTACTGGTATAATTCTAAGCTCAATTCCAAATTGTATCATCATTCAAAATAAATCATAAACTACGATGAAAAGATATAACACCTACAGTTCAATGCTTTGTTCTTCCTCCTGCCCTTCCCCACACCCACACCGGGACTGAACACAGCGGCACCTTACCACTGAGCTTCATCCCCATTCCTTCTTTATTCTGAGACAGGGTCTTACCAAATTGCTCTCGCTGGCCAAGAACTTGGGAGTCTCCTGACTTAACCTCCAGAGTTCCTGGGATTATAGGTATTGGCACAACCCTTTTTTCTTTAAAACACGTTTTTTTAGATAAATACATTCATATTATTAATAAAACCTCACAGAGGAGCTTATAAAGAGTGAGATCTTCTCTACCTCTTACAGCAGAATCTTGACATATTGGGCAAAATCCAGAACTGCACGAGTGGCCTCTGAGTCAGTGAGAATGTGAAAACCTGTCCCCAGAGTCCCCAAATGGTTTGCTTAGACCTGACATCAGCATGGGAGGAAGTGGGAAGACTGTTGCAAAATATTAGAAGAACAATACTGACCAACAATGGCAGCAATACTTCCAGCTTCAAAGCCTATGAAAGCGTAAGGGTACAACTTATTCCACTAAACCCTGTGCACACTGATGAGCTAAGTGGTACCGCGGTCAGCCACTGTGACATGTCTTGCAATGTGAATGGGGTATAAAAGATCACTCTTTGCTTCCAGGTGGCAGCAAATACTTTCGGAGAGGAAACAGGATCCACATGCTGTAACCACAGCTGAGCATTTACACTACACTCTGATGCAGAAGAAATCTTCAGAGTGAAGCAAGTGCACAGCAGAATTATTTCAGTGTTCCTAAATAAACCTGTGCTCATGATTATACATTGCCCCACACAAAATGAAATAGAGGAAGATTCAAAAACTTAAAATTAAGATGGAAAAAAGTTTAAAAACTCTGAAAAAGTTTAAAAACTTAAAAAAAAAGGTTAGAAACTCTGAAAAAAATTTATAGAAGATTTTTGGGGGAGATGTTTAAGGAAATTTTACTACAGATATGAGGTGGAGCCAGCAAATGAGAGCCTGTGGGCCAGAATCAGGTCCACTGCCTGTTTGTGTAATCACTGGAACACAGCCCCATCCGTTGTGTGCAAGCTGCTTCTGTGCTAACACAATTGGGTAGTTGGAACAGAGACCTCATGGCCTGCAAAGCCTCAAATATTTCCAATCTGTCCATCTACAGATTGAACCCAAGGGTACTTTACCACTGAACTACACCCTCAACACTTTTTAATTTTTGAGACAGAGTCTCACTAAGTTGCCTATGCCGGCCTCAAATTTGTGATCCTCCTGCCTGGGACTGAGATTACAGGCATGCGCCCACACAATCAGATACAAGCCTGATCCTAACTGAAACTTATCTGTGCCCAGAGCAGCAAAAATCTGGTAGTGGGGAGCAAGTTTGCAGGACCCAAGTAACTCTCAGCAGCAGCCTAAAGTGATCCAGGGTTCATGCGTCACCAAGGTCCATTGCAGGGGCAGGGGGAAGTGTTTAATGTTTTGATATCCACTGTATGCAAGATACTCTAATAATTCTATCAGATCCTCACAAATACCATTTGGAACAGGTAATGTCCCTATTTAAGCTGTAGACGTTGAGACTCAAAGAAGTTAACTGGCCCCAGGTCACACAGCTGTCAAGAGAGGAGCAGAGAATCCACTAAGTGTCTGACTTGGAAGCCTGTCTTTACTATCATGCACACAGCACAGCCCTTTGGCCACAGGACTGGGACGGTCACATGGCTGCAAGGGGTCCTGAGCTGGGGTTGAAACCCGGGTCAATCAGTGCCCAGGGCACGCGGGCAAGTCCACAACGGTACTTCCCCGCCCAATGCACGTTTCCTGCTCTTAAGGTTCGTCGCCGCCTCACGTCTCTGAGCACCCGAGGTTCTGGAGAGCTGGTCAGACCCTGGTCTCATTCCTCCACGGCGCCCAGAACACAGCTCAGCCCCCGGGAGGAAGAAAGGTCCTAAGTCGCCCTTCGGCGCCCACCCTGGGTGGCCATTAGCCGGGTGTGCGAGAGGCGGGGTCCCCGCACCGGCAGCCACTAGCCTGCCGGGCGCCGCCTACCTGCCGCGGGGCCGTCAGGGTCCCATCCACATCGAAGAGGCACAGCACTGGGACAGACGCCGCCATGGCTGAAGTTTCCGAGGGCACCCGATAGGACGCGCTGGCACCTGAGTTGGCACCAGGTACTCGACCCGGAACTTCCGGGTCCGGCACCCGCGCCGCAGGGCACGCCGGGAAGAGAACCATCCGGGTTCCCGTGTTGCCCGGGACGCGCTTCAGCCCCGTCCCAAGACCACGACTCCCGAGATGCAACGCGCGCCTCGTGAGTCTGAGCATGCGCTCTCAGAGTTTCCGGGGCCTGTGGCATTTACTTCCGGCAGCAGGGGATCCGCTCATGGTGAGGAGGAAGAGGGTGGTGGTGAGGAGGAGGAGGAAGAGGGTGGTGGTGAGGAGGAGGAGGAAGAGGGTGGTGGTGAGGAGGAGGAGGAAGAGGGTGGTGGTGAGGAGGAGGAGGAGGGCGGTGAGGAGGAGGGCGGTGAGGAGGAGGG
>NW_026012335.1:0-2738 GCF_001458135.2 Marmota marmota marmota | reverse complement strand
TCCCCCAATTATTTTGTCAGATTTCTTTGAAAC
Source organism: Marmota marmota marmota (assembly GCF_001458135.2). NCBI lineage: Eukaryota > Metazoa > Chordata > Mammalia > Rodentia > Sciuridae > Marmota > Marmota marmota. The sequence goes on along the minus strand of NW_026012335.1, from coordinate 2,705 downwards.
TGCTCAGGATTCAACTGTAAGCTTGGCCTACTAGGCTCCCCAATTTTGAAACTTCTATGATCAAAAGTTCTCTAAACATATTAGGCTTGGGATTAGAGTTAGTTATAGGACTAGGGTTAGACCTAGTTTTAGAGTTAGAGTTAGTTTTTTTTTAATTTATATGATACTGGGCAGGATTCACCTTTTTCCTATTTTTACTATATTCCAGATATTTGAGCATCCTACATAAAAGGGTTTGCTCTCAGGAACAGTTTCAATTTTCATGTTTCTATTCTTTTTGCCCTATGGGGTGAATGGAAATGAAGCTGGAAATCAAACATGGTTTGTGCCAGCTGTTTGAAACTTCACACACTCAATCAATTCTCAGTGAGCATTCTGTGTTTTTTTTTCCTGTGGAAGTATCCCTATGCTGAAGTAGAAAGAAACAGCTTTACCTCTGAGCAATTTAGGAGCAAGCAAAATACACATAAACTGAAAGAGCTTCAAAATTTTTGGTCGGATTACTTTGATACTGTACATTGTTCATCCTTGACCTAACCTTAGTAGGCTCCCCAAGTTTGGGCCTTCAAGATTCAATGGTTCACTGTCAGCAACAGTTGGAATTTTTAGCTTAACTTCATTATGGCCTGTAGGTGTGAATGGAAAGGGAGCTGGAAATCAAACAGTGTTCGTGTTAGCTACATGAAACTTCACACACTCAATCACTTCTCTGTGGGCATGCTCTGCTTTGTTCCTTGTGAAAGTACCTTAAGCTGAAGCATGGAAAAACAATTTATCCAAGAGTACTTTAGGGGAAAACAGGGATACATGCATGTACTGAAATACATTTTCAAATATTTGATCAGATTTCTTTGATACTGCTCAGCATTCTTCTGTTGGCTTGCCAAACTGGGCTCTCAAAATTTGGGACTTGTATGAAAAAGCTCTATGAAAAGACAGGCTTAGTTTTAGTATTAGGGTTTGGGCTAGTTTTAGAAATAATGTTAGGTTTAGAGTTACTTTTGTTCAAAATTCTTTGATACTGGACAGGATTCCTCTTTTACCTGGCCTTACCATTTTCACCTGGTTTGGGCCTTGTCAGTTTAATGATTTATTATCAGGAACAGTTTGCATTTAAAATTTCACTTCATATTTTCCTATATGGATAAATGGAAATGGAGCTGGAAATAAAACAGGGTTGGTTCTAGCTGCTTGAAATTTCACACACTCAATAAGTTCTCTGTGGGCACTCTGGTTTCTTCCTAGTGAAAGTTTTCCAAAGCGGAGACATTCAAAGGAACATTATCCAAGAACATTTCAGGATAAAATAAGGAAATATGCATGTCCTGAATTACCTCCCCAAATTATTTGGTCAGATTTTTTTGATACTTGGCAGGATTCATCTGTTAGCTTGCCCTACAAGGATCCCCCAAATTTGGGGATTCTATGATCAAATGTTCTCTATACAGGTTAAGGTTACAGTTCATATTAGGATGTGGTTTAGGATTAGGGATAAGGTTAGAGCTAGTGTTACGATTAGAGTTAGTTTTGTTCAAATTTCTTTGATACTTGCCAAGATTCATCCTTAACTAGCCTTACTATGTTTGGCAGTTTGGGGTCTTCTGAGTTCAATGTTATGCTTTCAGGAACAGTTTTTATTTTGTGGTTTCATTTCATTTTGATCTTTATGGGTAAATGGATTTGGATCTAGAAATCAAACAGGGTTTTTGCTAGCTGCTTGAAACTTCACACACTCAATCAGTTCTCTGTGGGAACTCTCTGGTTTGTTCCCTGTGAATGTAGCCCTAAGCTGAAGCATGCAATGCAAGTTTAACTGAGAGCATGTTAAGAGAAAAGAGGGAAATATAAATATATTGAAATATTTTCCCCAATTATTTGGTCATATTTCTTTGATACTCTGAAGGATTCATCTACTATCTTGCCCCACGAGATTCCCCAATTTTGGGCCTTCTAAGATCATAGGTTCTCTAATCACCTTAGGGTTCGAATTAAGTGTAGGGTCAAATCCAGCATTAGAGTTATACTTAGATTTGTTAAAATTTATTTGATACTGGGCAGTATTCATCTTTTGCTTACCCTTGTTAAGTTCACCAGTTTTGGACCTTCTCAGTTCAAGTGTTCACTATCAGGAACAGTGTATATTTTAAGGGATCACTTCATTTTGATCTCTATATGTAAATGGAAATGGAGCTCGAAATCAAACATTGTTGTTGCCAGCTGCTTGAAACTTCGCATACTCAATGAATTCCCTGTCAGTACTCTCTTATTTCTTACTTGTGAATGTACCCAATGCTGAAGCATGCAAAAAAAAAAAGCTTTATCTGAGAGCAATTTAGGAGACAACAGGAAAATATGCGTGTACTGAACTACCTCCTCCAATAATTTGGTCATATTTCTTTGATACTGTACAGGATTCATCTTTTAGATTTCCTGACTAGTCTCCACAAGTTTGTAACTTCTATGATCAAAGGTTCTCTAATCAGGTTAGGGTTAGGGTTAGGGCTACTGTTACAGCAAGTGTTAGGGTTAGAGTTTTGTTCAAATTTCTTTAATATTAGGCAGAGGTCATCTTTTATCTAGCCTTACTATGTTCACCTGTTTTGTGCCTTCTTGATTCAAGGTTCAATGTAAGGAACAGTTTTATTTTAAGGTTTCACATCATTTGAATCTATATGGGTAAATGGAAATGGAGCTGGAAATCAAAC
>NW_026012334.1:0-2738 GCF_001458135.2 Marmota marmota marmota | reverse complement strand
TGCTTCTTCGCCCTCAGCGTGAAGATGGCCTCGGGACCCACGAGTATCCGTGTGCACTTCCAGGCCGGCCGCTTCCACCTGGACGGCAGCCGCGAGAGCTTCGACTGCCTCTTCGAGCTGCTGGAGCACTACGTGGCCGCGCCGCGCCGCATGCTGGGGGCCCCGCTGCGACAGCGCCGCGTGCGTCCGCTGCAGGAGCTGTGCCGCCAGCGCATCGTGGCCACCGTGGGCCGAGAGAACCTGGCGCGCATCCCCCTCAACCCCGTCCTCCGTGACTACCTGAGCTCCTTCCCCTTCCAGATCTGACCGGCCGCGCCCGCCCGCAGGCAGCATTAACTGGGCGCCTTATTATTTTCTATTATTAATTATTATTATTTGCCTGGAACCATATGGGTGCCCTCCCCGCCTGGGTTGGAGGGAGTGGGTGTGGGGGCGAGGAGCCTCCCGCTCTGGGCTGGAGACAAGGCCGCAGACCCCTCCCCACCTGTTGGGGGGCGCTCCTCCTCCTGGTGCTCCCTCTGGGTCCCCCAGCTTAACTTAACTGTCTGAAGCCAGGACCTGAACTCGCACCTCCTACCTCTTCATGTTTACATATATGTATCTTTGCACAAACCAGGGGTTGGGGGAGGGTCTCTGGCTTTATTTTTCTGCTGTGCAGAATCCTATTTTATATTTTTTACAGCCACTTTAGATAATAAACTTTATTATGAAAGTTTTTTTTTTTTTTAAAGAAAAAAAACGGTTTGTGGAGCGTGTGCTTTGGCCAGAAGTTACCCTGGGTTCTCGGCATGGCCAGGGAGAGGGCCCTCCAGCCCGCGCTCTAGATTGGAGGCCCAGTGGGGGACAGCGCTCTGTAGCTGGGCACCCTGCTGGGAGAGAGCTCTTTGGTCTAGTTTTGGTGTGTCCAGTAAGATGGTAGCGCACATTTGAGCTTTTAATGTGTGCCAGTTCTTTACTCTGTGTTTCCTGCTCCACTGACTTAATCCTGCAGAGAGACAACCCTGTGAATTCAGTGCTGGCTCTTGTCCCCATGTTACAGAAGAGAAAACCCAGGGATGAGTGCACTTGCTGTGGCCATTCCTGTGTCAGAGATGACACTCTAGCCTTTTTGGCTGTCCGAGTGGAATCTGCTCAAAATGGATTAGAGAGATTTCTTTGCTTCTATGACCACAACTTCCAGGAAGAGGGTGGGGCTGGGGTGGGCGCTCCATGAGTTTTGGAACGAGTGGCCCATTCTGAAACTCAGCACAAGGGAGACATATTTCAGATGGGATCGTGGGGATGCAGGGTTGGGTCTGACTTCCTTCTTCCCACCCTGTTCTGTCTGGTGTACTTTTTGGTGAACAACACAGCTTAGAGCCAGAGAGAGGTTTTGTGGTCTGTGGTGGCAGAAAGGTCCCCGCGGGTGGCTTTGGGCATTTCCCTCTGCCTCCCTGGGCCTCAGCTTCTGCCTCTAAAATGGGCAGCCTTCTGCGGAGCCTGGAGGCGAGCAGGCAGGGAGGCTGCTGCAGGCCCTCGGGGCCAGCCACGCGCCAGGAGGAGCCAGGACGTGGGCTTTACGGCCCCTGGGTCTGCCGCTGCTGGCAGATGTGCGGGAACTGGGGTGCACTGCCCGTGGCACAGTGACCCGGTCGGGGCTAAGCGGCCTCGGACGGGCTTGTGATGGACGTCCTAATATTTAATAATACCTTTCAGGCTTGAAAGTGCAGCACCAAATTAACTGGGTGGCTGGGGAGCTGGAGCAGTCCAGGCCTTAAGAGTGCTCCAATCCTCAAGTGGGGGGCGAGACCTGTGACCTCACCTCCCGGAGCTTTGGCCACTCATCCTGAAATAGGGGCTGGGAGGGCAGGAGGCCATGTCTCCACCTCCAAGAGATGGCGACCTTTTCTCAATCTGTTAAACCACCCCTTGCCCTTCACGCCCTGCTGGGTTACTAAAGGCCTCTCCTTGGTCTTTCCGTCCCCTGCCCACCTTGGGCAGGGCCTGGAGAAAGGGGTAATTCCCCAAGGCGGTAATGCTACTAGCAATGACCACAAACCTGTGGACCCCTTCCTGTACACGGGGCTCCCTGTGCTCTCTGGACAGGGCCTCAGCCCCTGCCCGGCTCTGCAGAGGGGAAAGCCAGCTCTGACAGGCAAAGCGGGCAGCAGGAGTGGGGAGCCAGATTGTCTGCGCCCGTTCAGTTCAGTACTGCTCCACAGGCCGGGGACCGTTAGGCACCCCAGGACCTCACAGTTGCAGTAATAATAACAGCAGCAGCTGCTGCCAGTTATATATAGCACTCACCGGGAGGCCCATTCCAAGCCCCCTGGTCACCTATTTATAAAGCCTTCTGATTTCAGTCATGGTAACATCCCCATTTTGCAAATGAGGAAACGGTCCTCATCTGAACAAGGGTGAAGTGGCAGGTAGTTTACCATCTGCTGAGGGTTTTTTCCTACCTTGGAAAAAGTCTAAAAATCATCTTCCCGTTACACAAGTACTGGATACACCGGCCCCTTCCCTTACAAAACCTGAAGCAGCCCAGCCAGGAGCCAAGGTCCCGCCGCTCACCATCCCCGGACCTGGCCCCTTCTTCTCTTCATGAGTCATTTTTTAAATCCTCAACTAACATATGTAAAGTGACCTAAAAGCCCCAGGGAGCTGCATGCCAGGCACCAGGCAGCGTGGGACTGAGATCCAGCGCAGACACCTCTGGGGGAGGTGTGTGTGTGTGTGTGTGTGTGTGTGGCGGGGGC
>NW_026012333.1:0-2738 GCF_001458135.2 Marmota marmota marmota | reverse complement strand
TCCTCCTCTTCTTCTTCTTCTTCTTCTTCTTCTTCTTCTTCTTCTTCTTCTTCTTCTTCTTCTTCTTCTTCTATTGGGGATTGAACCCAGGGGTGCTTAACCACTGAGCCACATCCCCAGCCCTTTTTATGTTTTATTTAGAGGGAGGGTCTCGCTGGATTGCTTAGGTCCTTGCTAAATTGCTGAGGCTGGCTTTGAACTTGTGATCCTCCTCCTCAGCCTCCCATGCCACTGGGATTACAAGCTACCTCACCCAGCCTATATTTTCTATTTAAATTATTTTTTATAATAAAAAAACCCAATTGCTTTATGGTCTACTTCTTCCATTAGACCGAATGCTGTATGAGGGCAGGGGCCTCATCTGTCTTGTTCATTGTTATATCATCATCTCTGAGCAAAACTCCTGGCTTGATATATATATTTTGAATGAAGGAATAAACAAATGAGTGGGTTTTGTGACTCTGGGGAAATTTTTTGTGACTCTGAGGTATGTTCCTGACTGCTAGGAGCACCTGCTGATTATGGCCCACTCATCCCGGCCACCACTGGCCTGCGTGTGCTGTGTGGGGGCTTCATATACTCTCAGTGTCTTATCTGGGAGATTCACACCTTACTGCATTGTTGGTGCAATGAAAACTGATTTTGCGTTTTTTACAGAAAAGTAGGGCTTTTACAATTGATTGAAAAAGACCAACCCATGCACAAAACTATTGTGGGGGATCCGTTATTAGGCAAACAATCTACAAAAACCCATCAAACATTCCTGGAGTTATAAGTAGCTGTAGCTTGTTCTCCCGCTGCTTTCTAAATCACTTTATGTCCCAGAAGCTTGAGGATTGTCACATCTCCTGCAGTAACCACCAAGCCTCCCAAATGTGGTGCTGGGGATTGAACCCAGGCACCTGCACATGCTAGGCAAGTGCTCTATGATCGAGCTACATCCACAGCCCCTTGATGTTTTTAAACTAAGTCCTAGAGAACCTCCTCTCTGATATTGTCACCATTGTCTTTACCTGCCCCGTGTTCATCATGGCCTTAGAGCACCAGCCACTGGTCCCATCTCTTTTCAGGAAATTTAGGGGAAAAGCTACCGAAGGAACAGAATTAAAGGAATGACAGTTTGTGATCCCGTTTCCCATGCTGGACTTGGATCTTTCCTGTTCATCTTCAATCACAATAGCTACAGCTCACTGGGCATTGACTATGAACCAGACAGTGACTTTCTAATCCTCCCCACGACCCATGGAATAGATAGTTGTAATAACCATTTTAGAGATGAGCAGACTAAGATTCTGGGAAGCTAAGTTCCACATCAGGTAACCTAGCAAAGACTCCAACTCATGGCTGACTCCAAAGCCCATATTCTTTCCTCTCTGGCATAAAGTAGGACGAATAATTCCTACTTTACCCACTGCTGTCAGATGAAAGAAAATAAAGGTATTTAGGACAGTGGTGGGAACTCAAAACTCAACAAACAGTAGCTGTTTTATTGGTTGTGCCAAATCAGATACCATCTTGTGCTAGGTTCTCATAGAGACAAGTAGGAGGAGCAAGATGCCAAGATTTTAGAAAAATTTATCAGATTAAAAAAACTCTTCCTTCCTCTCTCCCTTCCTTCCTCCTTCCCTCCGTCCCTCCTTTCCATGCTAGGGATTGAACCCCAAGGCCTTCTGCATGGTAGGAACATGCTCCACCACTGAGCCACAGGCCCCGCCATCATCAATCCAGTTTTCTGAAATTCTGCTGGGGACATGGACTGTGAATCATGTTCTCAGGCCACATATTCATGGCACAAGCCCGTGGGGCAACTGTCTGTCCACTAGAATGAGCTATTAGGTTTAGGGGTGATGATTGACATTAAGGGGAATGTGACAACCCTCCAAGTTTAACCTGGACAGTTTGAACAGTGGGCTCCTTGACACTAAGGCCACATGTCAAGAATGGTTGGTGCCACTCAATAGAAGTTTATGGATGGCTCGGACCCCCTGGCATTGCCTCTGGGTGGGGGGCAGGAGGTGGGGGAGTGAGGTCATGGGGCCAGGGAAGCCCTTGGACTCAGCACTTTATGGTGATAACACAATGGGACCAGCCAGGCGGCTGAGCAGCACTTTCGTTGTTTGAGAATAAGCAGGACAGGCACAAAGCAAAGGGCTCAGTCAGCGTTCAGGCAGCGCCTACCTCCCCCACAAGTGGCTGCCTCTGGGGGATCTTTTTAGCCCTGTCTTTTTTCTACCTCTTTCACCAAGCAAGAGAGCTGGGGTCTGGCTGGGCCTGAAAAGGCAGCAGGCCAGGTGCTGGGGGAGAACTTGGGAGGCATCTTGAGCCTCCAGTTTTTTCTGGCCCTTTCTGAGGTCATCCAGTCCTCTTCTTCCAGACCTGGGGGCCCAACTGCCTGCTCCCTCTGTATGTAAGCAGCTGGAGAGCATTTCAGTTCATTTAGTCTCACTGAATTTCCCAATTCTCCAGCTTGAAAGCCCTTGAAACTCTTAGAAAAAATAGGTACGAGGATGGAAATTGTCCTAGTGGACGATGCTTAGCCTATTCTTTCTACTTCAGCCTGCAGTCCAACTCGGTCTCATTCGGGATCACCAGATTGAGCAAATGAAAATGCTGGGCACCTAGTTAAATTTGAATTACAGATAAACAATGGATTTTTTTTTTTAGAATAAGTAAGTCTCAAACTTTTTTTTTTTTTTTTTTTATGGTACCAGGGATTTGAACCCAGGGACATCTTAACC
>NW_026012332.1:0-2738 GCF_001458135.2 Marmota marmota marmota | reverse complement strand
TTTTTTTTTTTTTTTTTTTTTTTTTTTTTTTTTTTGCAGTACTAGGAATTGAACCCAGGGCCTTACACATCACAGGCAAGCAGTCTACCACTGAGCCTCATCCCAGCCCTTTTTGAAAAATTCTTATTTTATTTTGAGACAGGATCTTGCTAAGTTGCCCAGCCTGGCCTTGGACTTGGGATCCTCCTGCTCCGCCTCCTGAGTGGCTGGGGTAGCAGGAGGTGCCACTGTGCTGGGCTCCCTACCTGCCTCTCTAGATGAAGCTTTGCTGGCACACAGCCACACCTGTTTGTGGACAGTGTCTCTGTGGCTTTTCCTGCCCTACACAGGCAGAAACAGCCCGGGGGCTGCAGCAGGGACTGTCTGGCCTTTTACAGGGAAAAGTCATGATGCTGTGTGTACATTCACCCGTTTCCTCCAAAGACTTGTTCTGCTTCTGTCAGCAGCAGAGGACACTGAGGCTCAGAGAGGGAGGCCCATATCATGCAGTGCTCCAGTGGCTAGGCAGCAGCGGCTCAGGCCCAGGGACTCTTTGGCCACCTTCCAGTGTGCTGGTGTTTCTGTGGGTGCAGTGACCAGAGGGGCTTGTCGGGTCAGGAAAGGCAGACCCCAGGCTGAGCAGGCCTTTCGCCTCTCCCTTACAGTCAGGTGCCTCCAGCTTTGGTGAGAAGTTCTCCCGCGTCAAGTTCTCACCGTCACTCACGCTGTTTGGTGGCAAGCCCATGGAGGGCTGGATCGCCGTGACCGTCAGCGGCCTGGTCACAGTGTCCCTGCTCAAACCCAGCGGGCAGGTGTTGACGTCCACCGAGAGCCTGTGCCGGCTGCGTGGCCGCGTGGCCCTGGCTGACATCGCCTTCACGGGCGGCGGCAACATTGTGGTAGCCACCGCGGATGGCAGCAGTGCCTCGCCCGTGCAGTTCTACAAGGTGTGCGTGAGCGTGGTCAGCGAGAAGTGCCGCATTGACACAGAGATCCTGCCCTCGCTCTTCATGCGCTGCACCACAGACCTCAGTCGCAAGGACAAGTTCCCCGCCATCACCCACCTCAAGTTCCTGGCCCGGGACATGTCCGAGCAGGTGAGGAGCCGCCACCGTGCTCACTGGCATAAGCAGCATGGATCTTTCCCTCAGGTTGAGTCCGGAGCTGACTGGGGCCTTCCTGCCAAGATCTCGGTGCAGCAGACCGGGTCTCCCAAGGAGGGTCCTTGTCCCCCTCCTCCAGGTCTTGTGACCCCAGGAAGAGTCCTCATCCCCCTCTTTCAGCTGCTGAGGCCCAGGGAAGGACAGTCCTGGTCCCCTCCTCCAGCTCCTGAGGCCTCGCAGCCCTCGGCCCCAGCCCCCTCCTCCAGCTCCAGGGCCAGCAGCACAGTGTCTTGCAGGCTCCCTGATTCTGACCCTCCTGCCTCCTCTCAGGAGGTCCCTGTGGTGACCCTGGGTGACCCCAGCTCAGGGCCTCCCATGTTGCCACCTCAGAGCCCCTCTGCCCCAGGAAGTAACATAGCACAGGCCCAGGGACGAGGACTGCGTGTCTTTGATCCCCCAGGTCACCTGAATTCCCTGTGGGCCCCAAAAGTCTGGAAGCCCCTGTGTGGTTCCCTTGTGCCCTCCTCAGGGAGGTCCTGTGCTGTGCGACCTCGCTCCAGGGTGTGGGCCCAGTTCACAGGCCTGTGAGGTCCCGGGGCTGGGGGGGACACTCGGAAGGCCCTGTCCCCATGCCTGACCCAGCCACACCCCAGGTGCTCCTGTGTGCGTCCAGCCCGACGAGCAGCCTCGTGGAGTGCTGGTCCTTGCGCAAGGAGGGGCTCCCCGTGAACAACATCTTTCAGCAGATCTCTCCCGCTGGTGAGTCTTCTCGGGCCCTGGGCAAGTCTGGCCTTGGCCTTTCCCAGCCCTCAACTCTGTCCTCTCACACCACATCGAGGCAGGGGCTTTCATCCTGGTCTCTGGGGTAGGAAACAGGCTAAGAGGCGGAGCTGTCCACCCGTTGCCTGCAGAGGCAGCAGGCACCTGGTCTCAGGACACGGAGTGCAGAGGTCCTGGGGGGATGTGGGGGTGGGCAGGAACAGGCGCAGGGCAATGAGCAGCATACACGGGCCTGTAGGCACAGGAGACTGTATTTTGAACGTCATGGAATCTTCCAGAGACCCTGGTTTGCCGAGGCTTGGGCTTGCTGTTTGTCCAGGACACACGACCCAGCCTCCTGCTGCCTGGGCCCTCCTAGAGGAGCCCTCCCAGCACAGCCCCGGGGAGCCACGGATGTCCATACCACCCACCCACCCACCCAGTCAGCCCTAGGTTCCAGGCTCACCTGCCCTGGAGGGAGATGCGTTCCCGTTGGCCTTAGTGGACCCTAGAGTGGTCAGCCTTGAGTGTGCTGAGCAGAAGCTGCTAATGAGACCATCCTGGCTCCTGCCAGTCTGGGAGGTGGTCATGTGACTCCTTGCTGTGGCCGGGTGTCTGAGGGCGCAGGCAGCCTGGGCACTTGGCCAGTGGCTGACACCACATCGCCTGGCGGGCAGGGCTACCAGGGCCATGCTGGGCCTCTGGCAGAGCTCAGCTGGCCCCCGCCCCTCTCCTGCCCCTTGTCCTCCAAGCAGCCTTGTGGGGCACTTGCAGCCAGGCCAGGCAGACCTGCTGCCCCGTGCCCAAGGCACCTCCCCACAGCGGGCCTGCCTGCTGTCCTTGTCCCTCTTTCCTGCGGCCTTGAGGTCCCACTCTTCCCTCATCACCTGCTGCAGT
>NW_026012331.1:0-2739 GCF_001458135.2 Marmota marmota marmota | reverse complement strand
GGCTCTGCTCTGCCCCTACTCCAATTGGGGTGACGTGTCTACCATGCTGGCAGGCCGCTGGGCCTGATCCGCTTGTCGGTCGCAGGTCTGCCTACCTTTCAAGCGCGGGGGGCGGCTCTGCTCTTCCCCTCCTCCAATTGGTGTGACGCGTCTACCATGCCCGCAGAACGCTAGGCCTGTTCTTCCAGTTGGTGGCAGGTCTGCCTACCTTGCGGGCACGGGTGGCGGCTCTGCTCTGCCCCTACTCCAATTGGGGTGACGTGACTACCACGCCAGTGGGCCGCTGGGCCTGTTCCAGGCACGGGCGGTGGCTCTGCTCTGCCCCTACTCCAATTGGGGTGACGTGACTACCACGCCGGCGGGTCGCTGGGCCTGTTCCGGGCGCGGGCGGCGGCTCTGCTCTGCCTCTCTGGCTTGATGACAAAGTGAGAGAGACTCGGGTGTATGTGACTCACTTTCTTTACAAGGAGACCAACTGTTTCTGTCGCCGCTGGTATCGATGAAGTTATCTCCTCCTCCGCTTTCTGATGACATCAGATCTCTGCCATGTTGGTATCCCATGCAAATGGCAGCATTTCGTTCCCTTTGCCGGGTGACCAAAGCAATGGGTGAGTCCTGACCGGCCCTCACAAGCCCCGTCTCAATCCTGTTGCCACTGCCTATGAAGGCTCGGTTGGTATTTACCTCCACAGTATTCAGCAGGACCCGGACCGAGAAGCAGTTTCCGCGGGTTCTTTAGCCCTGGGCCAGAGCAGTTTCAGGAGCCGGAATTCAGCCACTCCAGGCTCGGTGTATGTTCTGATAGGAGCAGGCTCCAAGAAGCAGTTTCCGCGGGTTCTTTAGCACTGAGCCTGAGTAATTTGCCTGCGAGACGCAGGCGAATGGCAGCCTGAAATTACCTGTTCTATAGCTGAATTAGCTGCGATCAGTCAAAAATAGGGATGGTGACGTCAGCTCTCCAAGATGGTGGCTGCTGGCTTCCTCTGTGGTCTGACCGGTGTGGAGAACCGAATTGGACCGCTCCCTTCCCCCGTCTCCAACCCAGAATTCAGCACTGAGTACAGTGATTGCACAGCTGGTAGGAGCCCGCAGAATCCGCAGCGCTGTATCTTTGCGTTGCTATCTCGTCGTTTCCCAGCATGTGCCGCAGACTCTAGCCATGGGGTGATTTGCTGAATAAGCAGCGTGACCTTCCGTGCGGACAAATCGCTCGCGTTTGAGCCCCCGTAGATGATCCTCGTGTGATGGAAATCCTTCCTCTAGGTTTTGGAGTACCCCAATTTTGCTGGAAATTCCTTACAAGATAGCTTTTAGCCGTTCTAACTTGTCATTCTCTCGCCCAGTGACGCGGTACACGGGGGAGATGCACTCCCTTCACCGCCATCTTCCCCTCTCCTGGATTTCTTCCTTGAGTTCCTTCTTGCCTCCACTCCAGGGATGCTTCTGTGATAATAGGACTTCCTTATTTTGCTGCTGTTCCATTGACATGAGGATCCTGAAATGACCTAGTAAAAGCCATAACTTCAAGTTTAGTAGAAAAATTGTGTCCAGCAGAAAAAAAATAAGTTGTGAGATAAAATTTCCTATGGAAGCCCGGTGGCCTTACTCACATGCAAACCCCTCACATGCAAACCCAGAGTTGCATGAATGCTAACAACTTTTGGGATAATCTTCAACCAAAAGATGCCAAAAATGCTACTTCTTGTCAGTCTGTCCCCCAGAAAAAGGATTCATCTCTGGAAATGAGCACTTCTAGGTCTGCATAGCTTAATGCTGAAAGCACAATATCTGCAAATGATTAACCAGAAATAGTGTTGAGAGAGACCAACCCTGTTCCCAATGCTCATTTCTCAACCCAGGTAGTCTAGCTTTTGAGGAAAAAGCACATTAATTTAGCACTCTAACATGGCAGGGACTGACTTCCAACCTAGTTCTAGAAAATATGTGAATAGGCTACTCCTGTTCTGTTTGATCTCCTGCTTTCTGGAAATGCATATAATTATGGTAGAACCAGAGGATTCCATTGTCACATATCCCTTACTAAAAAATAGATTCCTTATTGTGGAAAATTCTATGCCAACAAATAAGGCACGGTGTGAGTTCCTAGATTACGGAGGTGATAGTGTAACTTTGGGCAGGGAAAGTAAAAGCAAATCTGCATTGGCTTTGGATCCTTCTATAAACTCTTGCTGTCTCCTCCAGGGTGTAAAGATTTTGGTAAAATCTAAAAGCCATCTCAGTGGCTTTCTTGGGATGGTTCTACAAAGAGAAATCATTATTGGTCTCGGATAGTGACAGGTAGGGTATTCAAAAGTGTATCAGCCAGGCCAGGCTTGGGAAAGGGGAGTTGGTGTCTCTGGAACCACACCTAACTCACTTGCCATCTTAGTCTCTCTTTTCCTGGCCCACTGTGTAAGCACTTGCGTAACTTAGACAGACAAAATAAATTAAAGGCATAAAAATAGGAAAAGAAGAACTTAAATTATCACTATTTGTGGATGATATGATACTATATCTAACAGACCCAAAAGGGTCTACAAAGAAACTACTAGAGCTAATAAGTGAATTCAGCAAAGTGGCAGGATATAAAATCAACACGCATAAATCAAAGGCATTCCTGTATATCAGCGACAAATCCTCTGAAATGGAAATGAGGACAACCACCCCATTCACAATATCCTCAAAAAAAATAAAATACTTGGGAATCAACCTAACAAACGAGGTGAAAGACTTATACAA
>NW_026012330.1:0-2739 GCF_001458135.2 Marmota marmota marmota | reverse complement strand
TGTTCTTATTTCTGCCTCTCTTTGTGCATTTTTTCCCCATCTAGTTGAAATGATTGCTGTTCTATTTAATTAAATTTAACTTTAATTTCAAGGAATAAGTATTTTTTCAATTACCAGAACTAAGCATTGATCTCTCTGTGAATTCTGTCTGCACTGAGAATCCCCCCAAATAGCATTCTGCCCCCAGCCCCTGCTTTTTTTTTTTTTTTCCTATTTACTTCCTATCTCTTTTTGTGTTCATTAGCTTTGTATTCCCAGTCAGTTTGTGGTCTTCCTGAAGGCATGGTCCTTGTTTCTTCTATAGTACTTTCACATTTAACCTGCTCCCATTTGGCATTCAGGGCCTTGTGGGGTTTTGGTTATTCATGACAGATGAAACATACCTGCTGTCTCTATTGAAAAAAACATTAACAAAATGAATGTATTATGTGCTTTTGGGTTACTGTAAAAGATATCTAAATTTATGTAATAATTTTTCTAAAAACAAAATTTGGAAGATACTTATTTTTCTATCACTTTAAACTTTTAGCACTAATTATTTTTATATTTTTAATATTTATTTTTTAGTTGTAGTTGAACATAATATCTTTTTTATTTTAATATTTAATTGATTTTATTTTGAAATATATGACAGTGGAATGTATTACAATTCTTATTACACATATAGAGCACAGTTTTTCATATCTCTGTTTGTATATAAAGTATGTTCACACCAATTCATGTCTTCATACATGTACTTTGGATAATGATGTCCATCACATTCCACCATCATTTGCTAATCCCCTGCCCCCTCCCTTCCCCTCTCACCATTCACATTCGACATTTGTTTTTTAGGGATTGACTAACTTCACAGCATTATTTTCTCCAACGCCATCCATTTATCTGCAAATGCCATGATTTTATTCTTTTATTGCTGAGTAATATTCCATTGTGTATATATGCCACATTTTTTAATCCATTCATCTACTGAGGGGCATCTAGGTTGGTTTCACAGTTTAGCTATTGTGAATTGTGCTGCTGTAAACATTGATGTGGCTGTGTCCCTAGTATGCTGTTTTTAAGTCCTTTGGGTATAGAACAAGGAGTGAGATAGCTGGGTCAAATGGTGGTTCCATTCACAATTTTCCAAAGAATCTCCATACTGCTTTCCACGTTGGCTGCACCAATTTGTAGTCCTACCAGCAATGTATAAGTGTGCATTTCCCCCCACATCCTTGCCAACACTTATTGTTGTTTGTCTTCATAATAGCTTATTTTTACATAGTGCCGAGGATGGAACTCAGGGCCTCAGACATGGTAGTCGAGCACTCTACCCCTGAGACACAACCCCAGCCCACTAATTATTCTTATCCTATTGTTTTTGTGAAATAAAAATTATAAATAGAAAAGCTAGAATGCTTTATTTTGTTTTGTTCCCTCAGAGTCAGTGTCATTTCTACTTCTCACCGAAATAATGTGACTGGAAGTGTAAGGACAGAACAAGAAGTTCTTTGACAATATAGCAAAAATTAGGGGAAGAATGTTTAAAAATGGGATCAGAAACCCATATCTTGGCCGGGTATGGTGGTGCACGCCTGTAATCCCAGTGGCTTGGGAGGCTGAGGCGGGAAGATAATGCGTTCAAAGCCAGCCTCAGCAAAAGCAAGGCGCTAAGCAACTCAGTTGTCTCTAAATAAAATATAAAACAGGGCTGAGGATATGGCTCAATGGTCTAGTTTCCCTGAGTTCAATCTCCGGTACCAAAAAAAACCAAAACCCAAACCAAAAAACTCTCCATATGTTATGATGATTTGCCTGTTCTTTCTCCTTTTACTTTCCATGCCTCTTGGGCTTACTTATTATTATTATTTTTTAACCAACATTATTTTAGGCAAATTTGCAAAAGGGAGCCCAGCGTGGTGGCTCACACCTATAATTCCAGGTATTGGGGAGACTGAGGCATGAGAATCACAAGTTCAAGGGCCAGCCTGGGCAACTTAGTGAGGCTGTGTCACAAAATAAAAATACGGGCTGGGGATGTAGCAGTGGTAAAGTGCCCTTGGGTTCATTCAATTGTCAGTACTGGGGAAAAACCAAAACCCAAAACAAAAACTTGCAAAAGGGTATTTTTGATGGTGGTAATAGGATTATTTATGTATAAATACAATATTTCTTTTAATTCTCCACTTCCTTTCAGGCAGGGTAAATCTCAAGTTAAAAGCCACCTGGAATCTGGAAAAAGAATAAATATTTGGGCAAAATGTAGCTTTTGTTTTTAGTATCTGTCGCGACCCCTCGCCGGCAAGGGAAAACACGACACAGGATTCTTCTTTCAGCAGTTTATTCAGGCCTTGAGTCATGTATCATCTTCTAGCGCCCGCCCCCAACACACCCAAGCACAGCTTAATAAAGCCCCCCGCATCCCAATCCCAAGCCGCCACGTGGATCTCTCTCATAGGGTGATAAGGGATTGCGCGCCAACTCTCCATAAAAGGAGTTGTTTATCACAGGCCACAGTGGAAGCCGGCGCCATCTTCTAATGGCGGCCACGGTCTATAAGAATGGCTTACCACAGTTCCCCCTTCTATTTTATATAACAATGCAGGCGAAAGTAGAGGTCCTATCCCACTGTGCAGAAGTGGCTGCAATGTATGGTTCAGTCCTAAGGAGGCGCCTTCCCCAGACCTGACCCCATATCAGCCGACGCCTTTTTTCGTAGGGCGGGGCGTGGACGTCAAACCCGCATGCAATAGGACATGC
>NW_026012329.1:0-2739 GCF_001458135.2 Marmota marmota marmota | reverse complement strand
TGTTAGTGTTATGGTTAGGGTTAACTTTAGAATTTGTGTTTGGGTTAGTATTAGCGTTAGGGTTAGTGTTAGGGATAGTTTTAGGGTTACTCTTAGTTTTTGCTTTAGGGTTAGGGTTGTAATTTGGTTTGATATTAACATTAGAGTAAGTGTCAGGATGAGATTTAGGGTTTCTGTTAGGCTTAGTATTAGGGTTAGGATTAGGGTTAAGGCTAAGATTAGGCTTAAATTTAGGGTTATGGTTAGGGTTAGTGTTAGGGTTAAATGTAAATTTAGGGTTAGTGTTAGGGTTAGGGTTTTGTGTTAAGTTTAGGGTTCAGTGTAGGGTTAGGGTTAGGGTTAGATTTAGAGTTAATGTTAGGGTTAGGATTTGGTTTACATTTACTTTTAGGTTTAGGGTTAGTGTTAGGGGTAGTGTTAGGGTTAGGGTTAGAGTTAGGGTGAGGTTTAGGGTTAGTATGAGGGTTAGGGTTAGGATTAAAGATTAAATTAGTATTAGGGTTTGGGTTAGGGTTAGGGTTACTTTTATGGTTAGGGTTAGGTTTTGTGTATGGGTTAGGTTTAGAGATAGTGTTAGGGTTCGAGTTTGTCTTAGCATTAGTTTTAGGATAAGAGAGTTACTGTCAGGATTATAGCTAGGGTTACACTTAGTGTTACTGTTCAGGTTAAGATTAGGGTTAGGGTTAGGGTTAGGGTTAGGGATATTGTTATGTTTAGTGTTTGGGTTGGGATTAATTTTAGGGCTAGGTTTAGGGTTTGTTTAGGGTTAGGGTTAGAGTTTGTACTAGGGTTAGCATTAGGGTTAGGGTAAGGTTTAGGTGACGTTTAGGGTTAGTATTAGGGTTAGGGTTAAGCTTATTGTTAGGGTTAATATTAGGGTTAGGGTAAGGATTAGTGTTATGGTTATAGTTAGTTTTTGTGTTAAGTTTAGGATTAGTGTTAGTGTTAGGGTTTGTGTTAGGGTTAGGGTTAGGGTAAAGTTACAGTTAGAATTAGAGTTAGAATTAGGGTTATGTTAGTGTTAGGGTTATGGATAGGGTTAGAGTTTGGGCTAGGCTTATATTTAAGGTTAGAGTTAGGGTTAGGGTTTGGTTTAGGGTTTGTTTTAGAGATATGGTTAGGGTTGGAATTAGTTTAGTGTTAGGGTTAGTGTTTATATTGGGGTTAGGATTAGTGTTAGTGTGAGGGTTAGGGTTAGTGTTAGGGTTAGGCTTAGGGTTATAGTTGTTGTAAGGGTTAGTGTTAGGTTCAGGGTTAGGGTTAGGGTCATTGTAAGAGTTTTGTTTAGGGTTAGGGTAAGGTTTAGGGTTTGTTTCAGGGTTAGGGTTAGGGTAAAGTTCAGGGTTAGGTTTAGTGTTAGGGTTAGTATGAGGGTTAGGGTTAGTGTTAGGGTTAGGGTTAAGGTTAGTGTTAGTGTTAGGGTTGAAGTTATGTTTAGGATTAGTGTTAGGTTTAGGGTTACAGTTCGAGTTAGAGTTAAAGTTAGGGTTACGGTTTGGGTTAGTGTTAGGTTTAAGGTCAGGTTTTGTTTAGGCTTAGTGTTACCCTTTGGATTAGGGTTAGGGTTAGCTTTAGGGTTAGGGTTAGTTATAGGGTTAGGGTTAGTGTTAGAATTAGGTTAGGTTAGTGTTAGTGTTACCTTAGGGTTATGGTTATGGTTAAGGTTTTGGTTTGTGTTAGGTTTATGGTTAGGGTTATGCTTATGGTTAGTGTTACGGTTAGCATTAGGGTTAGTGTTAAGCTTATAATTAGGGAAAGGGTTAGGGTTAGGGTTAGTTTTAATGTTAGGATTAGGGTAAGGGTTAGTGTTAGGGTTCATGTTAGTGTCAGGAATAGGGTTAGTGTTAGGTATAACTTTAGAGTTAGAATTAGGGATAGGGTAAGTGTTAGAATTAGGGTTAGGCTTAGGGTTACGGTTAGTGTTAGGGTAAGTGTTAGGGTTTGTGTTATGGTTAGGATTTGGGTTAGGGTAAGGGATAGTGTTAGTTAGATTTAGGGTGAGGATTACCATTAGTGTTTGGGTTAGGGTTATAATTAGGTTTTGGCTAGTGTTAAGGTTAGGGTTAAGGTTAGTGTTAGGTTTAGGGTTAGGATTACGTGAGTCTTAGGTTTAAGGTTAGGGTTAGGGTTAGTGTTAGGTTTAGTGTTAGGGTTAAAGTTAGGGTTAGTGTTAGGTTTAGGGTTAGGATTAGATGAGTGTTAGGGTTAGTCTTAGGGTTAGGGTTATGGTTGCTCTTAGGGTTAGGATTAGGGTTAATATTAGGATTTTTGATAGGGTTAGGATTAGTGATAGGGTTAGGGGTAGGGTTAGGGTTAGATTAAGGTTAGGATTAGGGTCAGTGTTAAAGTTAGGGGTAGGGTTTTGTTAGTGTTACAGTTTGGGTCAGGGTTAGGTTTAGGGTTAGCTTTAGTTATAGGGTTAGGGTTGTGGATACAGTTAGTATTATGGTTAGGGTTAGAATTAGGTTTAGGGTTAGGGTTAGGATTAGGGTTTGTTTTAGCTATAGGTTTAGTGTTATGGTTAGGGTTGGTTTTAGGGTTAAAGTTAGGGATATGGTTAGGTTTAGGGTTATGTAAAGTTTAGGGGTACAATTAGTATTAAGGTTAGGGTTAGGGTTAGTGTTAGGTTTAGTGTTAGTTTTGAAGTTAGGGTTATTGTTAGGTTTAGGCTTAGGGTTAGGGTTAGGGTTAGGGTTAGTGTTTGTGTTATGGTTATCGTTAGGGTTAGAGTTAGGGTTA
>NW_026012328.1:0-2739 GCF_001458135.2 Marmota marmota marmota | reverse complement strand
TTTTACTTGTGTGAGGTATTACTTCCTTCTGAACTCGAGGGACAAATTCTCATGGTCCTCATTTTCTGCCTGAACCCTACGGGAGGCTGGAGCATTTGAGGTGATGCTTGCTGAGCCTGGTGGTCTCAGAAGTTTCCCCAGAGCTTGGGGAGGCTAATATACCTGGACCATCCTCAGGTCCCTCTCTGATATTTCCTCAGGGGAGCTGCATCAACCCGCAATTGCCATAAACCCCTCTGCACACACGTGTGGCCCATTGGATAGAGGAACGGGCTGAGCCTGAGGGCGCCCCCAATTCCTCCCATGCCTGGCACTGTGCATCAGGGGGGGAGCAAATGGCCAGATGGTGACCTTCTGCGTCCTGATTGGCTGTGGCCCCTAGCAGTGCGCAGTGTGCAAGGAGAAATGGTGAGTGGGTTTCTGATTGAGAAGCTCATCTCAGAGATGTGCTCTTCCAGATTGGTTTGCTGAAGAAAGAAGCTGAGCTGGGGTTTGGCTCAGCGGTAGAGCCCTTGCCTGGAAAGCTCCATGCCCTGGGTTCCATCCCGGTAATGGGAAAAAAATCCCAAGGCTGCCCCAAAGGTGTGAAAGGAAAGAGAATGAAGAGCTTCCTCTTGAAGAGTTTATGAACTATGACAGACACACCAAAGACAGGTGCACATAGGAACATATCCAACCCAAGATACTTAAGTAGAAGAAGCAGTAAAATTTTCAACGTGAAATTATATTAAAGGATTAGGTATAAAATTGCTTAGAAGGTAACTCGTGAAAAACAAAATCTTTTTTTTTTTTAATGTTGGAACTGGAGTTTGTTGGGGAAAAAAGAACTGAGATTTGACAGGCAGAACTAAGAAAATGGAATCTCTGACATGAATTTTATTGAAAACAAAACAAAACAATGAAAAGGGTGTGGTCCTCAGCCTCCAGTGGGGTTGAGGCGGCCGGTGCCCTGGTGAGGGGGCCTGTGCCCTTCTTGAAAACAAGATCTCACTCTCCATCATCTGTCATTGCATTCATAATTTCTGTCAATTTTGAGTTCTTTAATTTTCAATGCTACAAAGTAAAATTATTTTTAAAATTCAAACAAAAATGATTTAGTTTTAATTTTACTTTTTTTTTTTAAGATTAACTAGAAAAACTCAACCATATAACTACCTCCCCTCTCCAGGAACTGAAAAGGGCACTTCTTGGACTTGTGGCTTGCGAATGGCCCTTTCTGAGACAGACAGTGAGTGCTTTGGAAAGCTTTCCCACTGTGTGACCAGCCCGAAGCCACCCCCCCACCCCCCCAACTCCTTGGTCATGTCTCCAGTGACCCTACGATTACCTCGCTGTGGGCACAACAATGTGGACCACTTCCTGTGTGAGAAGCCAGCCCTGATCCGCATGGCCTGCGTCAACACAGTGGCCATAGAAGGCACTGTCTTTGTCCTGGCCGTGGGCATCATGCTGTCTCCCCTGGTCTTCATCTTGGTGTCCTATGGCCACATTGTCAGGGCTGTGTTCAGAATCCAGTCATCCTCAGGAAGACACAGAATCTTCAACACCTGTGGCTCCCACCTCACCGTGGTCTCCCAGTTCTACGGGAACAACATCTACATGTACATGCAGCCAGGAAGCAGGTCCTCCCAGGACCAGGGCAAGTTCCTCACCCTCTTCTACAACATCCTCACCCCCCCTCCTGAACCCCCTGATCTACACCCTCAGAAACAAGGAGGTGAAGGGGGCACTGAGAAGGCTGCTGCTGGGGAACAGAAAGGGGGGCAAGGAGTGAGGCCCTGGACTGCCCAGCATCCAGCCTCAGGGTCAGCTGCAGTGGGGCCACTGCTGGCCTCTGAGCTGTGGAGCAGAACTGGTCTCAGCCTGGAGGTCTCAGCATCCTAGCAGGGTTGGCCTTCTGAAACCTGTTTATGAGAGAACAGCACAGGGACTGTCACCCACACCCAGGTGTGCAGACATCACCCACCAGCTCCCATCAGGGCCTCGCTGGAAGAAGCCCCTCTCTGAGTCCTGCTTCTGTAGCTTGTCGTTAGTTCACATTGTGCTCTCACATAGGCATTTTATCTAGAATCCCCCAGCTCTCTCTGGGCTCTTGGTGTGAACCACTGTCTCTTCCTGGATGGCATCAAAGGCTGAGTTCAGTGTGGTTTGGTGTTTTCTCTCCCATATTGCACCACAGGCTTACATGGTATTTCTGCCCTTTGTTGGACAGATAGATGAGTATGGTGGGTACACAAGTTTAAGAGGATGACTATAAGATGGGCCCACTGGCTGCTACCCCCACCCCATGCTTTCTTTGCCAAAAAGCAATTTCCCTGCAGCCCTCCCTGGCCTAAGTGGACGGGATAGGTCAAATTCATCTGAAAGGATAAAGAAATTGAAATGTAAAGGATAAGGTTTGTCCTGAAAAGTTTTTAAGTTGCATTCGGAACCTGAAATTCATGTGGCAGTAAAACAACTCCCGGAAAAGCCAATGGAATGTATGTTGAAATCTCCCCTGACCATCTGGTTGTTCTGCAAAAACAACCCCCTCTCAGAAACCGTGCAGTCCAGCACGTACACACCTCAGGGCTTAAACCAATCAGTTTGAATGTATACCCTTCTTAGTACTGACGAATCACCCCCACCCGACCTGTTCCCTCCAGTGAATGTGCTAATCATGTTTTAGAGTTGTTATTTGATTTTCCCGAGGTATGTGATGATTTGCTAAAGGATGCTATGATGTATGTAAAGTCCCTG
>NW_026012327.1:0-2740 GCF_001458135.2 Marmota marmota marmota | reverse complement strand
CAATATAAAATAGAAGGCATAAAATTCAGTAGCCTGCATGTGGACTCCTATTTATGCATTTAAACCCTATTTCAATTCACAAATTATGCTGATCCTTCCACATGTAAACAGCCAATAATGATGACCAGGCCTTAAGAAAAGGAAAACACACCATACAGCAAGGTCAGGAAGCTGCCAAGCACCATAGCACAACAGAGCAAAACAGGATGGTTTCATATGTTCCTATTGTTTATACACATAATTTAAAGATGTTATTACAAGGGTGGGTGTAAATATTTCCAATTCCAGAAACATACAACACAGCATTAAATTAATATATCATTTTCAAGTAGAGATACTAAGTATTTCATCTATGTCAACCTGTATTATTAACAGCCATTCATTCAATTCTTTTTAACTTAGACGTCAAGCCAAAATAAACCTCTTTTGTCCTAAGCCTCTATTTCTTACTACAAATTCACTTTAGAGAATTTATACTTCCTTAACTTCTTTTGATGGAAAAAAAATAGGCTTGCAAATTGTAATTTTTTTTCTATAAAGAGATTAATTAATAGGAATGAAAGAGGAAGTGGTATTAATTTATTATTTCCCGGACAAAGTTTTGAATGGGAAGCAATGACATTCCGCCTTGCATTTAAACATCTTTAAAAACTACAATACAATATAAGCAAAGGTGGAAATTTATCCCAAGTAACAGACAAGGACATTTTAAACACACAATCTAGAGCCGCCTTTGGCCACATTTTTTTTTTTTTCAGTTCAGTCTCTTAAAGAGACAGTATCCTTACACCAGTTCCCTACCGGGAGTACATTTCTTAAAATGTTTAACTACCAAGAATTCTCTTTGGCATTTCTACAAATCCATTCTAGCCCAACAGTGTTCTATTTTGTTTTACTGATTTCAAGGCAGGCAACGATAATTAGAAGAGCTACTGTGTGACTAGGTGTCTAAAATAAAAACATATACATTTCATATTACAAAGAAATGTGTTGCTTTTGTTTTTAAACCTTAAAATGATCACTGTTTCTTCATTCATTTTTTCCACTCATTTACGGGCAAAGGCGACCCAGTCTTTTGTAACCAATAACACCGGAAACTACAAGAACGCAATTTCACTGCCGAATGAAAAGGAGGAAATGCTAATAACGTCAACCAGGGTCCGAATACTCCAATATCAAAGATTTCATTTTCTGTTTAGGAAAAGATATCCTGGAAGGAGCTCACACACGTGCCCTAAAAACTGGATTACCACGTGATTTCAAAGAAGATTTGTGTCTTTCAATATATCTAACAGCACATTATCGTACATCTATTAAAATAACTACAGATCAACTCCTCCGCATGGAAAAAGGTGAAAAGGGGGAAAAATTCGGCTTACTTGGTGTACAAATACATCCACCGGAATATCCAAGGGGCTTCCCTCTCGGTTTATCATGGAGATGAATCCAAATCCCATGCGCACGTTGAACCACTTACAGTGGCCAGTTCCGTGCAAAACCTGGGATTCCTCCTCTGCCTGCTCTGGCAGCTTCCCGGGCTCTTCTCCACCACCTTTGCTTGCCCCGCCTGAGATGAAACAGGACAGAAAAAAAAAAAAAATCAGTCTGTATTTCCATATTGTGTTCATAGAAAAAGGGAGAGAGGGGCTGTTGGTGAGAGAGGGAAGCGGATTGGAAAAAAAAAAAAAGTAAGTAGTTGGAATCCTTTCTCATCTACAGAAAATATTTTAAATGAAAGGTTAAAAGGAAGCAGGGGAGGAGGAAGCCACACTGTTCTATCGATCATAGCAACTTCCACGTTTCTGTACATACATGTACTTTTTTAACTCCCGTTTTTTTTTTTTCAGCCACATATTATATAGTACAGCATGGGAGACTTTACTTGCATAATGCTCATTTAACACTGATCCCATTTAGAAAAAAAATTCAAATAAACTATTTTCTCTGGCGGTATGAGGAGGAAAGAGAAATTGTGAAGATGGTAACAACTACTAGTTAATGCACACGCGGCAGCAATGAATCCACAGTTATTCGCAATGTGCACTCCCCTCCCCCCATAAGTTTCAATTAAAGTTGGGGTGGAATGGGGGAGGGGGCAGGTGTATAAAAGTTTTCTTGGGCTCACTAACTGAAACTGCGCTTAATCACACTCACACAATTCAAACAATAGCCCCCTGAAAGCTTTTCAAGTTGTGAATCAGTGTGGGCGGTACAAAACATTTTTGGAGATCTAT
This sequence comes from Marmota marmota marmota, assembly GCF_001458135.2. Taxonomy (NCBI): domain Eukaryota; kingdom Metazoa; phylum Chordata; class Mammalia; order Rodentia; family Sciuridae; genus Marmota; species Marmota marmota. The sequence continues at coordinate 506 of NW_026012327.1, read as the reverse complement.
AACAATAGGTTTGCATAAAGCCCCATTGCGCGATAGGGGGTGGGGAGGTAATGCCCAGTATTGGGGTAAAGGGGGAAGTGGGGGACAGGCGAAGAAGGATGAGAAAGAGGGTGGGGGTGAGAAAAGAAGAAAGAAATTCACAGTAAAACAATAGAAAAGAAAATTAACCTTCGGCCATGTTGCCCCACGGGCCCTCTGCTCCAAACTCGTGAGATGAAAACTTTCCCTTTGGAACGGAGTGATCTTCTGCATCAATCTAACATCTTGATTTTGTGCGTTCACAAATTTAGCTCGCATGGTCTAATGTGCTTTCCTTCTTTTGATTTTTTTTTTTCTCGTCTCTCTCCAGTTTCTGGCCCCCCGAGCACACGTGACTTTGTCAATTACATGCTTTCTTGCTACTAATTTCACCTCGGATCCTTAAGGGGCCGGCAGGAGGAAGAGATAACCAATCGCCATTTCATCTATGCTGACATCAAAATAATTTATGAATGAACACGAAAAAC
>NW_026012326.1:0-2740 GCF_001458135.2 Marmota marmota marmota | reverse complement strand
TTATATGGTGCTAAGGATCGAACCCACTGTCTTGTGCATGCTAGGTGAGCATTCTACCACTGAGCCACAACCCCAGCCCCTGGTTGTTACTTTATTTTTTAAAAATATTTATTGTTAAGTTTTAGGTGGATACAATACCTTTATTTTATTCATTTATTTTTATGTGGTGCTGAGAATTGAACTCAGGGCCTCATACATGCTAGGCAAGCACTCAACCCAGCCCAAGATTTCTTAAATTCTTTAATGGCATTTTCCTTAGTCCAAGAAATATTCCTCAAGGCACCTTGCTCTCCTCTAAGTGGCAAATATTGTTCTTTTATTTCTAAATGAAGACATGAAGGAAAATGACAAAAGAAACATACTCCTAGTTGTAGTTTCAAATTAGTTACGTGGAATATCAACTACTCAATTTCTCCCATTTTACCGATTTTAAATTATAACATGGAAAAACAAAGTTATTTTATATTAAGTGCTAGATGCAAATTTTTATCAAATTACCTTCTCTCACTTCCTTTGTTTTTTGTTTTTTTTAAAGGGAAGGCTAGGCAAGATAGCACATGCCTTAATCCCAGCTACTCTGGAGGCCGAGGCAGAATGACTGCAAATTTGAGGCCAGCTTCAGGAACTTAATGAGGCCCCATCTCAAAATAAAAATAAAATGGATTGGAGTGTGGGGGTTGTAGCTCAAGTATAGCACTTGCCTAGCACTGTGAGGCACTGGGATCGAGTCTCAGTACCACATAAAAACAAAAGGTATTGTGTCCATATCTATAACTGAAAAAAATATTAAAAAAAAAAAAGATTGGGGATGTAGCTCAGTGGTAAAACACCCCTGGGTTTAATCCTCAGTATCAAAAAAAAATTTTAATTAAAAAATAAAACAAAAGGGACGGGGTCTCATTACATTGCCCAGGCTGGCCCTGAACTACTAGGCTCAAGCAATTCCTTTGCCTCAGCCTCCAGAGTAGCAGAGACTACAGGTATTCACTACCATAACCAGCAATCTACTATCTTAATATTTAAGGTTGTCTTTCTTCAAACTTTCCTGAGAAAAAAAGATTAGCTACTGACCAAAGTAGAGTTTTTAAACCCTTATTTCAAGAAGCAATTATTCTGTAACAGCAATCCATCTTAAAATTTTACACAAAATATGAATTGTCATCCACTATCAACATTTTGAAAAATATTTCTCTGAACTTTGTTCTACTTACATGTATCTTATTATTTATTTTCACAAAAGTGGAATACTAATCATGCTTTGCCTGTTTTTTTCTCTTAATACACTTGTAGTCATTTTTTTAAATGATAGTACACATAGATCTTCTTGGTTTTTCTTCTCCCTTTGTCCTCTTTAATGGATGAATGATATTCTAATGTATCAATTATCTAAACTGATATTCTCAACTACCCCTTTAAGAAGACATTTTAGAAATCTGAGGAGGTGCTTTTTTTCGGTTCCCAGATGACTAGGGAGCACTACTGGCATTTTGAAGACAAGAAACCAGGATTCTAGATACCCTGCAGTGCTTATGACATTCCTACACTAGGAAAATACTGACCTACATCCTGCTTAACTTTCAAATGTGCCACCATTCAAGTAGATGAGAAATCTCATACTTAGAGATGCTTTAGAACCTAATTCCATATTACATATAAAGCAAAATATTATATATATAAAAATATGCTGTGTGTATGTGTGTACATTATTGTTTTATTCGAAATCTTATCAGGAGTTATTCGGGCTTATGCTATTTCTTATTCACTAATACACCTGAATCATTCTTCATTTGTAGTGCAAGATGCTCAGTGATTCAATATATGGGTACCTGACTACCTACTCATGTTGTTGTCTTTTATTATGTCTAAGAATATTCAGATATATAGTAAGTTGCCTTCCTTTGTTATCTCTTTTACTTTGTCCCTTATTATAGTAGATCATTATTTTTATTTCTTGAAACCATATGTGTAAAATACAGTATCTACATATCTATATTTCGCTAGCAATTAGTAAAAGGGATCTTGAAAATATCATAAAAAGTAGCTGGGTGCATCGACTCAGGAGGCTGAGACAGGAGGATGGCAAGTTAAAGGGCAGCCTCAGCAAATTAGCAAGTCCCTCAGTAATTTGGTGAGACCCTCAAAATAAAAATATTTTTTAAAAAAGAGGAAAAAATCATAAAAAAGAAATCACTGGGCTAATATGATTGATAACAAACAACTAATCTAACCAATTCTCCACTGGTGGGGTGGGCATTTATGCATTTATGTTGTTTCTAACTTTTCACTATTACAAAGAATGCTGAGATCTATATCCTCGTATGTATTACATTTTATATTTATCCGCAGAATAAATATTTTCCTAGAATTAGAGAGGGTACAGATTGAGGGTTTTGAGATTTTTTTGATACACATAGTCAAACTATCTTCCAAAAAAGTATTCTAAAATATTTCTGTAATTTAGAAGCAGAGAAAGGCATTTTTAACATCATCCAATAATGAGGCAATGAAAGGCTAATTAGACTACATAAACAAAATAACAACTATTTTTGGCAAAAACACCATGAACAAAGTAAAAAGCAAATGAACTGAACAAAAATATTTGCAAACTTATGACAGATAAAGGGCTGAAATTCCTAATATAAAAAGAACTTGTCTAGCATATGGGACAAGGTCAATAAATGTTGACCATTATTTTATTACTGGATGTATAATATGCCCTTGCTAACCTCATTTTTTGTCA
>NW_026012325.1:0-2740 GCF_001458135.2 Marmota marmota marmota | reverse complement strand
TATGCTAAGTGAAGCTAGCCAATCCCTAAAAAACAAATGCCAAATGTCTTCTTTGATATAAGGAGAGTAACTAAGAACAGAGTAGGGTCGAAGAGCATGAGAAGAAGATTAACATTAAACAGGGATGAGAGGTGGGAGGGAAAGGGAGAGAGAAGGGAAATTGCATGGAAATGGAAGGAGACCCTCAGAGTTATACAAAAGTACATACAAGAGGAAGTGAGGGGAAAGGGAAAAATAATACAAGGGGGACAAATGAATGTCAGTAGAGGGGGCAGAGAGAGAAGAGGGGAGGGGAGGGGGGATAGTAGAGGATAGGAAAGGCAGCAGAACACAACAGACACTAGTATGGCAATATGTAAATCAATGGATGTGTAACTGATGTGATTCTGCAATCTGTATATGGGGTAAAAATGGGAGCTCATAACCCACTTGAATCAAAGTGTGAAATATGATATATCAAGAACTATGTAATGTTTTGAACAGCCAACAATAAAAAAAATTAAAAAAAAAAGAAAGTATACTTAGATCAAAGATATAATCAAATGCATATATGAACCTTATAAAATTTTAAGGTAGAAAGTGTTCTTAAATATTCATTTTTTAAACAGAGATCATATTAAAATTTATTCAGCTTTGATATTGTGATGTTTAACAATTCATTTAATTCTTAATGTTGTCTGGTCACTAAGAATTGTTTTCATATTTGAAGTAGGACATTAATTTGCTAAATCATTTATTTCTTATCAAAAATATCAATATAACTATTCACTCAAATAATGTACTATTAAATTATTAGTTGTACCAGAAAGGAATTTTTGAGCCTAAAAGTCACATCTACAAAAATACATATTGCAGTCTTTTGCTATAAGGCTGATTGATCAGATGTAGGCATCATTATGGCATATCAGGATGAATGGACTCATTTAAAATTTTTATAGTCATACATCTATTGAAAATATGTTAGGAAAGGTTTTCAGTACAAAATCGGAAGCTAAAGACCAGGCAAAAATGATCACTGATTATTTATCTGGAAAATATTTTATTTTTAATACAATAAATTTTATTCTATTTTAACTAAAAAAAAAAAAAAAAGAAAAGAAGATTGAATCCCAGACACTTTAGCCTTCCTCCCTCAACAGTTTTCTGCTCTCCTCATCTTCTTAATTTGCCCATAATTCTTAGGATTTTAAAAACTTATTATAATAATTTAACTGTAATTTCATGGAGGTATTCTTGTGATCCAGTTTTTAAGTAATGTCACCTAGCTAGGAGCATGAACATAAGAAAATAAAAGTAATTGAAATATAAAATTATAATCATTTGACCTTAGAATTGAGAAAATACATAGAATAATTGAACAGGAAAATGTATTTTGAATGAATTTAAACATCTTTCATATATTGTTGGCTTGAGAGATAAAGTTATGAGTTGTGTTTCATATAGTGGAATCTTTAAAGGTATTGTCTTCTAGCACCTTCTCCCTCAAATCCTGTCTGTAGTCTTCTTTCAAATGTTTCAATAAAATTCAACCTCCATGTCTTTTTGTGTATCTTGTGCCCACTTTTCAACTATAGCTCTAGCTAAATCTGTTTTTATCTACATTTCTGTTTCAGACAACACACACACACACACACACACAGAGAGAGAGAGAGAGAGAGAGAGAGAGAGAGAGAGAGAGAGAGACATAAATATTCATACAAAAATATTCACACAAACAAACCAGCATATTGTTTTGGGTCTGCCATGATGATCCGTGAACTATAGACCGGTTTTAAATCACTTTTTTTTTCTCTCTCAGTAATAATACATGATCCTTATTCTTTGTTTCTGCAAAGCAAGAGACGATTCTGTAAGAATCCAATCTTTTAGATAGTACATGCTTATGCACATGCATGGCCTATGTGTTTATGTGTTGTTTGTGAGAGAAATGGTGTTGAGGAGGACAGGTGATGAATGTTCTGCATTTATTACTTTTGTCAGTGTTTCAATTGCTTTTGAGATTTTTGTCTGCCAAAAGACTGACTGACTAAATTGAAGTAATAGGCCTTTTTTAAAACTCCCTATTCATACATTACCTAGCATATTATCTGCCTTTTAGGACATTCGTGAAATATGAGTATTGAACAAACAATTGAACAAATAATTAATAATAACCATATAACAAATAAATGATAACATTCATTAGGTAAAGTAAACTGCTGTGATTAAGAACACAGACTCTTGTGTCTGCAACTTACAATATTGGGTTTCTTTGCCCTCAGTTTTAAACCTTTCCCTGTTTATTATTAAACAGATAAATAATGTCTGGTTTCATAATAACTCTAAAAGCTCCATTAATTGATAAATTGTTGTAAAAGTGTTTACATATCTCATCAGTAAAAGCTCAGTAAATAATTCTTAATTATATTTTTGGTAATATTATTATTCACAGATTTGTAAACAAGACTTTCTTTGTACTAAAGATATATGAAACATTCAAAAATGGAATTATTTATCTAAATATGCACATTGGGAATAATCAATCCAATTTTTTTTTCTTTTTTTCTCTTTGCTGCTGGACATTGAATCCAGGGTCTTGCTCATGCTAGCCAATTAAGCTATAACCCCAGTCCAGTTTTTCTTCTAAAAGAAGTTTCCTCTATGTTCCCATAATAGGAAATAGTAATATATATTGAAAAAAAAAAATATATATATATATATATAAATCATTTTATATATATATATATATATATATATATAT
>NW_026012324.1:0-2740 GCF_001458135.2 Marmota marmota marmota | reverse complement strand
ATGGGGTAGAGAGAGAAGATGGGAGGGGAGGGGAGGGGGATAGTAGAGGATAGGAAAGGTAGCAGAATACAACAGTTACTAATAGGGCACTATGTAAAAATGTGGATGTGTAACCTATGTGATTCTGCAATCTGTATTTGGAGTAAAATTGGGAGTTCATAACCAACTTGAATCTAATGTATGAAATATGATATGTCAAGAGCTTTGTAATGTTTTGAACAACCAATAAAAAAAATAAAAAAAGACAAACATACGATTTTTTCTTTTGATTGTGGATTGCTTTGAACAACTATTGGCAACTCTTGGCTGGCAGAGATTGTACTGAGCAGCATTGTGATCCTCAGCTGGTTTAGATGTATGTACTTTTGAGGTTTATGTTGTCATCTTAGACCTCCAATATTGTGTGAAGAAAAGGCAAGAGATTAGTTGTTAATCCATTATACATGAATAGTAAAATTATGGGGAGAAAGGGAAAAGACTAGAAGAAAGTTATGAGAAACAGAAAGGGCAGGTACCTCACTCAGGATAAAGATTGAAGTTTTTAAATCTTGAGTGTATTAGTGGAAAAGGATAGAGTCTAGAGGGACTACAGGCTGGGGAGGATGGCAGGCTGGGATCCTTGGGCAGAGGAATGAAGGGAAAGACGCACAGGTTGCAGCTTCTGGTAATTACATAAACCACACTGCATGTCACATATTTCTTCTCAGTACTAGCACTCTGTTATAATATCAGAGAAATATGACAAATAATTATAAAAGACACACAAAGAGAAATAAGACAGGTGACAAGAAATCTTTGAAGTGTTTCTGCTTTAAGAATACATATGAACAATCCTAATTTATAATTTATGTATCAATTTATTGTTTGGAATTTAAAGTATTTTCCCCTAGAAAGACTGTTTTAAATTGAAGTTGTGTTCCAATATAACCACCAAATATCTATAACATAAAATAACATCTATTGGATACTGCTGAAAGTATAATTTTCTATCAGCTTATAAAAAGCTTTGGATAAGATTTGCCTTGATTCCTGATTAAAGAAAAGTAAAACACTTATTAAATCATGAATAGAAGATAATTCTTTAAAATGATATAGGAACTTACCTGTGAAATAAGCATTAAGAGAAATTTAACATCCTTACAATCAAAATGAGTTGAGGAAGTGTGATATCAGTATTCTGGAATTTCTAGCCTTTGCAATCAGAATCAAAGGAAATTATAAGCATTAAATAAGAAGAGACAATTTATTTTTATTTGTATATAATATAATGAATATCAGGAATAACCAAGGGAATAAATAAATTTTTTTTAGAAATAATAAGTTATAAAAGGTAGAGAGAGTAAAAGCAAACATACAAAATCCATTTCACTATAGAATAGAAGTAATCATATGGAATATAATAAAATATATTACATTCACAGTAGCAAAACAAATATAATTATTGACATCAAAGACAGTTTGAGGATCTCTATGAAGAATACCATAAAATTTGACTGAATGAAATTTAATAAATGTATATAAGCATTTCTTTTTAAAATGTAAATTTTCTCAGCTAATTTCTGTAATTTTATGTAATTCTCATCACAATTTTGAATAATTTTTTTAAGAAGCAGGGGGATGATTAAATAATTTCAAATCTTATTTCCAATGCAGAAGATCCTAGAAATTTGTATGTATTAATGACAAAAAAAGTATTTATTTATTTATTTTTATTTTTTTATTTTTTTAATTTTTATTGTTGGTTGTTCAAAATATTACATAGTTCTTGATATATCATATTTCACACTTTGATTCAAGTGGGAACTCCCATTTTTACCCTGTATACAGATTGCAGAATCACATCAGTACAAATCCATTGATTTACATATTGCCATACTAGTGTCTGTTGTGTTCTGCTGCCTTTCCTATCCTCTACTATCCCCTCTCCCCTCCCCTCCCCTCCCCTCTTCTCTCTATCCCATCTACTATAATTCATTGATCCCCCTTGTATTTTTTTCCCTTTCCCCTCACTTCCTCTTGTATGTAATTTTGTATAACCCTGAGGGTCTCCTTCCATTTCCATGCAATTTCCCTTCTCTCTTCCTTTCCCTCCCACCTCTCATCCCTGTTTAATGTTAATCTTCTTCTCATGCTCTTCGTCCCTACTCTGTTCTTAGGTACTCTCCTTATATCAAAGAAGACATTTGGCATTTATTTTTCAGGGATTGGCTAGCTTCACTTGCCATAATCTGCTCTAATGCCATCCATTTCCCTGCAAATTCTATGATTTTGTCATATTTTAATGCAGAGTAATACTCCATTGTGTATAAATGCCACATTTTTTTTTATCCATTCGTCTATTGAAGGGCATCTAGGTTGGTTCCACAGTCTTGCTATTGTGAATTGTGCTGCTATGAACATCGATGTAGCAGTGTCCCTGTAGCATGCTCTTTTTAGGTCTTTAGGGAATAGACCGAAAAGGGGAATAGCTGGGTCAAATGGTGGTTCCATTCCCAGCTTTCCAAGAAATCTCCATACTGCTTTCCAAATTGGCTGCACCAATTTGCAGTCCCACCAGGAATGTACAAGTGTACCCTTTTCCCCACATCCTCGCCAGCACTTGTTGTTGTTTGACTTCATAATGGCTGCCAATCTTACTGGAGTGAGATGGTATCTTAGGGTGATTTTGATTTGCATTTCTCTGACTGCTAGAGATGGTGAGCATTTTTTCATGTACTTGTTGATTGACTGGATGTCCTCC
>NW_026012323.1:0-2740 GCF_001458135.2 Marmota marmota marmota | reverse complement strand
GGTTTTTTTTTTTTTTTTTTTTTTTTGAGAAACTTCCATACTGTGGTAGGCAAATAAACTATGCACAAAAAGACAAATACTGTATGATTCCACTTATGTGTGGCATCTAAAAAAAGTCAATATCATCAAAAAGAGAATAAAAATATGGTTACCCAGAGGAATATGTTTCAGAGATCTATTGCACTGCATGGTGACCACAGTTTATAAACATGTATCTTTCAAAAATAGATTTTAATGTTCTCACTACAATAAGTTAGTGAGGTGATGGATATGCTAAAGAGGTTGCTTGAATCTCTCTCTCTCTCTCCACAATATATAAACAGATGAAAAATCCCTTTGTGCTTCATAAATAGACAAATTATTGGCAAATAAAAATCAATTATTAAACATGATTTTTAAAATCACTTTAACCCTATCTCAGTTTCTTGCATTCTTATAGTCTCAAAACCGTCTTTTCCTAACCTTCAACACATAAAGATTTTCAGCTTTCTGCTCTGAAAATACAGAAGCCTTTAAATCTCTGTGAAGAGGAGAGGTTCTGTTTTCATAGAGTAATACCCCTATCTGCTGGCCTTCTGAAATATTGCCACTGCAGACAAAAGGAGTTTGTGAAGCCAAAGCAAGATGGCTGTAACTCCCACCCACCCCCATCCAAAACCAGCCAGGTCCACAGAGTGCATGGCAAGCCCATGCTGGTCAGTTTCTCATCAACGGTCTGCTTCCCTGGGATCCTTGATGAATCCTTACCCCCTCTAGGGTGGATGTTCTTGCCACTTGACAATGGTGTTACAGCATGGTTCACGTGCTACCTTGGAATTATCCTGCAGGGCAGATTGATTTCCCCCTTTGAGGACAGGAATCAGATCATTTCTTAGCATTGGATCCCAAATGCCATCACAGTATCTGATATGTTAAATCCTCAATAAAACTTTGACTTGAGCAGAAATTTAATTTAAAGTATAGCATACCAAGTTTTTAAAACTTATGCATTAACTACCTGATGAGATTTCACCTTCGGTTGCAGCTGGTTTTGCAAAACAAACATTGTCTATTTGTATGATTTTCTTTAAGCAGCTTTTAAACAGAGATACAAATGAGTTTTCTCATAATGACAATGGTCTTACTTTAATCCTTGAGCAGTAAAACTTTTTTTTTAAATAACAGTGAATGCTATGTGAAATCATGATCACTTGATTGTCAATGGTAAAGAGAAAGCAGTGATGTCTCACACCAAATGCTATTTCAAGAACAATGAGTAATTACATTCAGGGAAGCTCCCTTACTTTCCTAATGGGATTAGCCATACACGTGCATTCTAGACATGTGGAGAAGGAATTCATTTGCTTAACACTTCAGCTCTGCAAGGCAGTTTCATGTGTACTTCATTTTAGTCTTACAATCTGCTTCTGAGTGAGGTAGAGGAGCTATCAGTGTCAAGTGCCAATTGCATTGCATCATGGCTACAGAGATCCTAAGTAATATGGCCAAAGTGGGTCAGAGCCAGGACAGGGCCAGGTAGCTCCCTCCTTCTGCTTAGGAGGCACGAGGGTTGGTACTTCCTGATTAAGCCACATTAACCCTTTAGAAAGCAACAATGAGACTAAAATATTATATGTCAATGTTATATGCCAGCATGTGAGATCTTTATATGTACATGAAACCTCTGTCCACATGGGACCATTTTCTATTGGGAAAGGAAATCTCCTTTCTATTGGGAAAAGACATCACTGCTTTCTCTTTACTATTGACAATCAAGTGATCATGATTTCATATATCATTCACTATCATTTTTTAAAAAAAGTTTGACTGCTCAAGGATTAGCCACAATTTTCAGGGTCCATTAGTGCTGTTTCCATTGCTACTGTTTGGAATTTAGATGACTCTGCAACAGCTCTTTCTGCAAGAACTGATTTGTGGATGGAGTGGCAGTTCACATTTGTGTGATCAACACTGTCCCTCTTGCGGCACAGGCTGCTTTGAGGGGGCAGACAAGCTGATGTTGTTCTTAGCAATCTTCAGAGTTTCCAAAACAGGGGACACTAACAATTTATTCAAGTTGGTTGTTTTTGTAAATCCACGAGTTTGAAAGGCTCTCACATGTTATTTAGTCCAGCCTCTCCATTTTAGCCCCAGACAAACTGACTCTCCCAGAGGAGAAGTAACTTGCTCAAGATCTCACAGACAATGGCAGAACAAGAGTGCAATTGTGGCCACCTATTTCCGACCCCATGCTCCTTCCTTTGATTGTAACTGGTCAGAGTCAGCTGTCTTCATATTTTATTATAGCTAATACTATTATACAAATACAGTGGCTAACTTCTATTGAGCACTTACTTTTTCAACATTATCTCATGTTTAAACTAACTTTGGGGTGGCGGGTGTAGTTCTGTTGCATAGCATCTACTTAGCATGTGCAAGGCCCTCAGTTCCATCTCCAGAACTGCAAAATAAAACAAAACAAAAACCTGAACAGAGCCTAGTGGCACACACCTATAATGTCAGTTTTGGGGGGAGGCTGAGGTAGGAGGATTGCAGCCTCTGCAAATTAGCGAGACCCCGTCTCAAAAAATAAAAGGGTTGAGAATGTAGTTCAGTGGTACAGCACTCCTGGGTTTAATCCCCAGGACAGTGTGTGGGGAGGAGGAATATGCTTTGTTTTCAAAATAAAAAGTAAACCAATTCATTCATATCCTTTCTCTCTCTCTCTCTCTCTCTCTCTCTCTCTCTCTCTCTCTCTCTC
>NW_026012322.1:0-2740 GCF_001458135.2 Marmota marmota marmota | reverse complement strand
ATGTTCTCTTTTGACTCATGTATCTCTGCAGCCTGGGATTCTTCTCACTTCTCTTATTTTGACTCAAAATGTACCAGACTTCATGTTTCACTTGAAGCCACCATGTTTGCCATACCTCTAATCTTCCTTCCCTGGTCTCTCATATTATGCTTATATAAAGAGAGAACATGTGTATAATTAATGCAAGTAAATATTTTTTCTTTGATTTGAAGTTTGATGCTTTTATTTTATAATGTATTAATATTTCTTGTTAATATATCCTGTTTTTATTTCTAATAGACCTAAAATGAATTTACTCCCTTGAAATTTTATATTGAGCAAATGACACTTTTTTACACACTATAGAATGACAAACTACCTGTTCACCAGAAATAAAAAAGTAAATATTCAAAATTATCATCATTCACTTACAGAATCATTATGTAATACAAGGAAATAGCTCTGCCATTGTGAGCTGTATGACTGTGGAAAACTTTCCTGATATACTTGAGCTTCAGTCTCCCCATCAGTAAGACACTGTTTATGTGTCCTATCTAGCACCACTGTTTGAGTATGATTAATGGCACATTGTATGGGAGGTGACTGATGTATGGTACAAATGTATTCAGAGATGGTGTTACATAATACAAACATTTATTTGGTACCTTTTCTTTGCCTGAAATTTTTCAGAAAATATGATCTTGGACTCCAAGGAAATCCACAGTGCAAGGAGAGTCAGCTATGAACTGAAATAATTGCCTTTAAAGTGGTAAGTGCTGCACTCTTCTTTTTCATTCAGAGAGACTATAATCATTAATAAAATATTAAAAACACTAAGAACATAATTACTGAGTTTAACTTTGTATACAATCAATGCACATGGCACAGTATATGAGAGTTAACTTCCATAAGGATGGGGAAAGTTTGAAATGTGCTGTTTTGTGGAAGAAAAATCATGTCTTCATACATGGACTTTGGATAATGAAGTCCACCACATTCCACCATCAATGCTAACAATTCCCTCCCACCCCTCTGCCCTATGTGGAATTCATCAATTCCTCCCATGCTCCCCGAACCTTCCCCACTATAAGTCAGTTACCTTATATCAGAGAAACTTTCAGCATTTGTTTTTTTTGGGATTGGCTAACTTCACTTAGCATTATCTTCTCCAACTGCACACGTTTACCTGCAAATTTTAAAAAGAACTTGGTATAATGATTGGCACCAAGTCAACACGGAATTAATATAAGGTATTCCTAATACTATGTAAGGTGATATAGAAAAAAGACTGAAAGATTATTCAAAAATGTTAATGGTGGCTACCCTGGATAGTTATAGGTTAAAAGAAAAAAAAAGATATTCCAAGCTGTTAACTTTTGTCTCATTCCTACCTCTACCTTAAATAAGTTTAATGAGTATAAAATTATATCTCACTGTTATTTAAACTTGAAATTCATGCATTTCATTGATTGTAAGTAGGGCTGAATACCTGTTCATATGGTTTATTGTACAATTCATTTTCTTTTTGGATTATCTGCTCCTATAATTTTGCATATTATTGGAATATTTTCAATTTTATAAAATATTTGTAGGATGTACATAGCAAATATCTCCTAAGTTCTAGCTTAATTTTTCATTTTATGAAATGTGTGCGCTCACATATGTGCCCTTTTTTTGTTTGAGTCTTGACAAAACAAAAACTACCTCTAGGAAATTGGAGAGAAGATAGTTAACAGGTACATATGTTTTGGATAGGAGGGAGTATTTCTATGTTCTAGAGCATAGTCAGATAACTAAGGTTGATAACATTTAATTGAATATTTCAAAATAGTTAGTAGAGAGTACTCTTTTTGGGGGATACCAAGGATTGAACTAAGGGGCACTCAACCACATCCCCAGCCCTATTTTGTATTTTATTTAGAGACAGGGTCTCATGAGCTGCTTAGTGCTTTGACATTGTTGAGGCTGGCTTTGAACTCTCAATCCTCCTGTCTCAGCTTCCCAAGGCAATGGGATTATAGGCGTGGACCACTGCACCCCCTAGAAGAGAGGATTTTTAATCTTCCTAACACAAAGAAATGATGGGTGTTTGAGGTGATGAATATCTCAATTACCTTTATCTGATCACTATACATTGTATAGATTATTTTAAGCTGAATCACAAGAGGAAATAGAACTCCAGAAAAGGCAATGTGAGGTACATAGAAGATAACGAAGAACATCTAGGTAGCAACCCTTGACTCCTCCATAGGCCAGAAATGAAAGAGTGAAAGAGCAGTTGATCAGAGAAGTGGGTGATAGAGCAAACCCCCCAAAAGTTAGCATTGGACAGATTGAAATGTGGAGGAACTTGGAGATTTGTATACTGGAATAGGAAATAAGAATCAAATTTCTTTAACCTAAACACCCAGTGTGGTTTAGAGGGATGGGTAACAAGAAAGAGGGAGAGAAAAACCACATAGGCTGACTTAACAGTTGGAAAGAAAAGCAGACCAATTTAAAATGGGATAGGAGCAGCAAAGACAGTGAAGGAGATCACACATTTGGCCCACATTGTGGCCTGAAAGCTGTGTTGGACAGGGCAGCCATTTTGTAGAGTTCACATCTATCCACATTCCCTAAAAGCACTTAAATCAATAGTTTTCCCCTCCTCCTGTTAGGAACAAATAAAACCAAAGAAAATGTCTTAAAAATGTGTTGTCTCAGTAACTCATCTAGAAGGAACTTGTAGAGAGAATGCTGAAAGATATAGGCTATATTT
>NW_026012321.1:9553-13752 GCF_001458135.2 Marmota marmota marmota | reverse complement strand
GACACCCCAAAACCAAATAACCCAATCAATAAATTGACTAAGGAACTGAACACACAATTCTCAGAAGATATATGTTCATCAACCAATATGTGAAAAAGTGTTCAACATCTCTAGCAATTAAAGAAATACAAATCAAAGCTATCAGATTTAATCTCACTTCAGTCAGAATGGTAATTATCAAGAAGACAAGTAAAAAGAAATGTTGACGAGGATGTGAGGGAAAAGACACACTCATAGATAGCTGGTGGGACTCCAAAATGGTGCAACCATTATGGAAAGCAATATGGAGATTCCTAAGAAAACTTGGAATAAAACCACAATTTGACCCAGTTATCCCACTTCTTTATTCTCAACTGACTTAAAATCGGCATACAACAGTGAAGTGGCCACATCAATGTTTTAAAGCAGCTCAAATCACAATAGTTTAATTGTGGAACAAACCTAGGAGTCCTTCAACAGATGAAGAAAATGTGGTCTCTATGCACAATGGAATATTACTCAGTTTTAAAGAAGAAGGCAGTGATGGTGTCTGCCAGTAAATGGGTGTAAGTGGAGAATATCATACTAAGCAAAATAAGCCAATTCCCAAAACCAAAGTCTAAATGTTTTCTCTGATATATTGACACTAATTTACAATAAGGAGCATGACTATGGAAGAATAGAATTATTTGTATTAGGCAGAGGGGACTGAAAGGAGGGAAGACAGGTATGGGGGTAGGAAGAAGAGTAGAATTAATTGGACATTATTACCCTACATGCATGTGTGACTACATGACTGATGTGATTCTACATCATGTACAACTAGAAAAATGAGAAGTTATACAACATGTGCGTATGATGTGTCAAAGTGCATTGTATTGTCATGTATTGCCATTGTGCAGCTGGGTGAAATAACTGGGAGATGACAAGCAACTTAAAGGTTGAAGCGGGAACTACTTTATTGCGAGTAAACTCAGCAGGAACTGAGCGGGAACTCAAAGTAGGGGGTACCCTAGGTAGCAGGCACCACCTCTCTGCCAGAGGTACATATACCCAACTAATTACACACAGCTTAACTTAATTAACATAAACTAGATACAGCAGTCAGTCATTAAGGAATCCTTATCATCTTAATGGCTACCTGGAATTAGCTCAGAAACCACTCCTCCTAGCAAACTGCCAGGCGCCATCTTACCTTGGTTGTGGCCCTCATTAGTGTATAACTAATTAGAACAAATAAGAGAAAAAAGACTGGTGGCAGACAAGGGGTGGAGGAGGAGGAATGGGAGTTATTACTTACATGGTGGCAGAGCTTCTGTTTGGAGTGACAAAACTGTTCTGGAAACAGAAGCTGTACAATATTGTGAGTGTAATTAATGCCTTTGAGTTGGTCACTTATCATGGCTAAAATGACAATTTTTATGTTACAAGTCTTTTACAATAATGAACACTTTATTATAGTTTTAAAAAATTTTCCTTTCAGAAAATGAAAGAATAGGATACTATGTTAGTAGCTATTCTTGAGAACCACCTTGGCTGCCAGGATGTGTGGAGTTAAACTTGCTAGCAGTTTTGCCAAGTTCAGGAATGGGTGCTGCCAAAGAGAGGAAACAAAAAGTGCATAATTTAGAAGCAAAACATGTTCTTTCAACTAAGGCCTGAAGACTACTTATGAATACAATTGACTTAAACAACCCATATTTTAATACCTGCCCAAATGTCTCATAATCACAACCATAACTTTCATAAACTGTTTTGAAAACAGAGTTGTTTTTAATTGTTCTAATTTCTAAAAATCAACAGTTAAACAGCCCATTAATACACTCATGCCAGCATTGAATGGACATGATATTTGATAATATACCAAAACAAACTCTCACGAAATTAAAATTTTACTCCTGGCAGATGAAGTCCTAAAATATAGCAGCTGCCTTATTGGTAGTGATCAATGAATAGTGAAATGGAAACTTTCTGTGGGTTATTCAAAAAGGGTCAATATTTTATCCAAATCACATTATTTCAAAATTTACCTCTAACAATACTTTGGCTGAACCCCTTTTCTCCACATCTACTTCCAAGCACTTATGTAAGAAATCGTGAAATACTGGGGAAAGTTTGTCTGGATTTGGAAGTTCTGGAGTTCCATTTGTTGCAATCAGGTGTAAGGCCTAAAAATAGAACAACATCTGTGACATTCTTTTTTTTGGGGGGGGGCTGAAATACTGAGGGTTGAACAGAGGTGGCATTGCCAGTCAGCTACATTCCTAATCCTTATTTTTATTTTTGAGATAGGGATAGGGTCTCACCAAATACTTGAGGCTGGCCTTGAACTTGTGATCCTCCTTTTTTTTTGCCTCCTGAGTCACTGAGATTACAGTTGTGCAACCATTGGGTATAGCACTTGTGACATTCTTAAGACAGCTCAACAAAGTTATAGTATATAAAGTTTATGGATTGTTATGGTTTCTTTAGGAATTGAACCCAAAAACATGCTAAGCAAATAAGTGCTCCACTGCTGAGCTATACACCAGGCTCTTTTCATTTATTTTGAGACAGAGTGTCTCTAAATTGCCCAGGTGGGCTCAAATATGGGATCCTCCTGCCTGAGCCTCTCTAGAAGCTGAGATTACAGGTGTGTGCCCCCAGGCATGGCAGCTTCATCTTTTCTGAGTTGAAGTATAACTGCATACACTTGTTTAAAGAAAACAAAATCAACAACAGCAAAAAACCCACCTGGGGTTCATAAAAATATAAAGAAAAATGATGACAATCTTACTACCAATGTGGACTACCCTGTTAAACCTTCCCAAGCTTTTTAAAAGTCACATTTCAAAAGAATTTGGATCTACTGAAACTCTTTTCCTTCAAAAGCTATATGCCAGCTTCATCATTCCTAATAACTGACCATAAAATGATTCTAATGGCTAAATTGAATAGTGCCTTAATATGGGTCTTTTCATAATTTAAACAATCTCCTTTAGAAAATCTTTGTATTCTTTAATTTTGATTATTACCTTTAAATTTCTAGAGGTGAAATTATTTCTAATTAATGGGTTTTTTATGTAGAAGTTTTAAGTTTTATGATTAAGCAAACAGTAGAGACCCTCATTAAGTTGCCTGTGAGACAGGAGGAACACTTTAAGAGATCTGGCTGAGGAGATCCAACATGGCGGCGGGCGCGGAGAGATCAAGTCTCTGACCTCTTCAGCTGCGCGGGCATAGGGAGCCGTAAATTGTCTAAATGCTGTTTGCTCAGGATCACTAGGCAATGCTGAGCTGACGTGGATCTGGGGCGAACAGCCTGGGCCCCTCAGAACACACACACCGAACCCGGATGGGCTGCATTCAAGCTCCGGTTCGCCTGCTTCTCGTGACTCAGCACTAAGGATCCTGCTGAAATAACTGGTCGGCCCTTCTGAACTTACAGAGGTAAAAGCCAACCGAGCCTTCATAGGCAGTGGCCACAGGATTGAAACGGGGATTGGGAGAGACAGTCAGGACCCACCCGTTGCACTGGTCACCCAGCAAAGGGAACGAACGGTCACCATTTGCATGGGATACCACCTTGGCAGACAACTGACGTCACGGGCGGAGGAGATAACTTCATTGAAACCAGCGCGACAGGTGTGTGATCCCCTAGCCATCTCTCTCCACACAGCGGGGAAACCTTAAGGGCCTCTCCCAGCTCTCCCATAAGGGCCCCTCCCAGCTCTCCTGTGAGCGCGATAGCCAGACCGAGGGAATCAGGAGTGACGCAGGACTCTCGGCGCGGAACTCCCGGCTACCGCTCCAACCAGTGCTGACAACTGAGGTCTCTTGCACCAGCTACCGGGGGCGTCGCTACCGGAGGGCAAGCAAATTTGCTGGGGATTCTCAGCCCCAAGCTCTACAACCTTAGGGTCTGAGGGAGGCAAACAGGGAGAGTGTGCCCAGGCGTTCATGAAAACAGGGCTCCCAGGAGCAGCAGACCTGGCGTGTAGCCAGTATTGTGGTGAGCGTCACAGGTGAGCGGGTCCTGGCTTGAGGAAACACAAGAGAAGGCCCTAGACACTCAGGATTGGAGACCTGCCCAGTCTGGGAGGAAGAGCTGCTGCACAGTGATTGGTTCCCACCTATTGAGAGGAGAAGCTTGACCCAGTGGGCACAGCTCCACCTACTGGAAGAGAAATGAATCGAAATCTATGACTGCATTTATTATTATTATTATTATCATTTTTTTT
>NW_026012321.1:0-4774 GCF_001458135.2 Marmota marmota marmota | reverse complement strand
GTAGCAGAATACAACAGTCACTAATATGCCATTATGTAAAAATGTGAATGTGTAACCGATGTGATTCTGCAATTTGTATTTGGGGTAAAAATGGGAGTTCATAACCCAATTGAGTCAAATGTATGAAAGATGATATATCATGAGCTTTGTAATGTTTTGAACAACCAATATATATATAAAAGAGACAAGGCAGATCACTTTATAATGATAAAAGTGTTAATTCTTCAAGAAGCAACAATTCTAATTATACATGTGCCCAATATTAGAAGACCCATGGGTATAAGCAAACATTAATAGACCTAAAGGGAGAGAAATTCCAGTATAATAATAGTACAGGACTTTATCAACCCACTTTCAGCAAGGATAGATCATCCAGACAGAAAATCAACAAAGAAACCACTAAGTTAACTTGTGTCCTAAACCAAATGGACCTAGCAGACACTTACGACTCTTCATTCTGTCCAACCACTGTAGAGTACACATTCCTCTCAACAGGACATGGGACATTGTCCAGGATAGATCATACGATGAGCCACAAAACAAGTCTCAACACATTTTTAAAAATTGAAATCATATTGAATATCTTTTCCAAGCACAATACAATAAAACTGCAAATCAAAACTTTGGAAACTATACAAATAAGGAAAATTACACAATTTACTCTTGAACAACTAATGGATAAAGGAAGAAATCAAGAAAGGAAATTAAAATTTCTTGAAACAAGTAAAAATGGAAAACACAACATAGGAAAATCTAAGAGATTATGCAAAAGCAATACCAGGAGAAACATTTACAGCCAACTACACATCAAAAAAAGTCAAATGATTTCAAATAAACAGCCCCTTTGCTGTATCTCAAATACAAAAACAAATCAAACTCAAAATTAGTAGAAGGAAAGAGTTAATAAAGATCAAAACAGAAATAAAATAATTTAAAAATACATATGATCAATGGAAGTGCTGCTTCTTCAAGGGAAAAAAAAGAAAAAATCATGAGAAAAGTAACAATACAACTGAAATTGCAGATGTACAAAGAATCACTAGAGACATTTTGAACAACTGTATACCAACAACTGTGATAACCCAGAAGAAACAGGTAGATAACTGGACACATAGATTGAATCACAAAGGAACAGAAAACCTGAAAGCAACCAAAAGCAATAATATTGAATCAGTAATAAGAAATCTACCAATGAAAACCCTAGAACCAAATGGCTTCAATGCTGAGTTCTACCAAACATTTTTGGGGTGGTGGGTAGGGGGATACCAGGGATTGAACTAGGGACACTCAACCACTGAGGCACATCCCCATCCCTATTTTGTATTTTGTTTAAAGACAGGGTCTCAGCAAGTTGTTTGGTGCCTAGCTGTTGCTGAGGCTGGCTTTGAACCCACAATCCTCCTGTCTCAGCCTCCCGAGCCACTGGGATTACAGGTGTGTGCCACTGCACCCAGCTTCTACCAAATTTTAAAGAACTAATATTAATTATTCTGAAATTATTTTTAAAAAATGTTGGAAAGGATGAATCCTTCCAAAAATATTCTACAAGACCAGAGTTAGTCTGATACTAAAATCATACAAGGACACAGTAAAAAAAGACCAATACCCTTTATGAACATAGATGCAAAAAAACAATGCTCAAAAAAATACCAATAAACCAAATATAGAACCATATTAAAAATATTATTCATGATCAAGTGGGATCCATCTCTAGGATACAAGGATGGTTTAACATGTGCAAATCAATAAACATGATAAACTGCAATTAAAAAATGAAGGACAAAACCATGTGATCATCTCAAAAGATGTAAAAAATATTAATAAAATTTAACATCTTTCATGATAAACCACTGAACAAATCAGGTAAAGAAGGAATATACCTCAATACTATAAAGGCTGTTTGTAATAAGCCAACAACTAACATTATACTGAATGGGGAAAAGCTGAAAGTTTTGTCTCTAAGATCTGGAACAAGACAAGGCTGCCCATCTCCACCACTTTTATTTAAAATAGCTCTGGAAGTCCTACCCAGAGCAGTCAGGCAAGAAGAAGAAAGTATGTTCAAATTGGAAAAGAAGTCGATTTATCACTGTTTGCAGATGATATATGTGTGTGTGTGTGTGTGTGTGTGTGTGTGTGTGTGTGTGGTATATATATATATATATTTATATATATGAATATATATAATATATTTATATTTATATTATAATATATTTATATATATGAATATATATATATATATCCCCCAAAACTCTACCAGAAGTATTAGAATAAAGGAATTCAGCAAAATTGGAGGATATAAAATCAACATACAAAAATCAGAACTAAATTACAAGAAACAGAAGAAATCACTCCTATTCACATCAGCTACCAAAAATAATACTACCAAGGAATAAATTTAACCAAAGAGGTGAAGGATTTCTACAATTTTAACTATAAAACAATGATGAAAGAAATTGAGGAGGACACAAAAAAATGTAAATACATCGATATTCATGAATTGGAAAAATCAATATTGTTAAAATGTCCATATTCTAAAGCAATGTATAGGCTCAATGCAATCCTTATCAAAATACCAATGACCTAAGTGTTCTTCAACTGCTGAATGGAGAAGGAGAACGTGGGACATATACACAAAAGAATACCGTTCAGCCATAAAAAGGAATGTGACAACATGGATGGGACTGAAGACCATTATCCTGAGCCAGGAACAGGAAGACAAGATCTGCGTGAGCTCACTAATATACGGAATCTTAAAAATAATCCCATGGGTGCTAAGAGTAGATGGGTGCATGCCTGTAACCCCAGCAACTCGGGGGCCTGAGGCAGGAGGATGGCGGGTTCGAGGCCAACCTCAGCAACTTAGCAGGGCCCTAAGTGTCTTGGTGAAACCGTGTCTCAAAATAAAAAAATAAAAAGGGCTGGGGATGGTAACTCTGTGGTAAAATAGTCCTGGGTTCAATGCCTGTTTACCCCCCATTCCCCCCGCCCTCCCCCCCAAAAAAAGAGAAAGAAATGTAGAGGTTCTAAGAAAAGCTGAAATTGAACTCCTAGAAATTACACTTCTATGTCTTAATATGTAAATTTTGCTAGGTATACTTCTGGAATAATGTTTGTTCATTGAACTTAAACCTTAAGAACTGGATTTGCTGTTTTGTTTTATTTCAATTTAGCTCTAATGAAGCAAAATCAACTTTTTAAACAAAAAGAAAATATTAAAAATGCAATGGGAGTTATAATTAAAGGGCAAGAGTGCTGATATTAATTAGAGAAAATAGAGTAAGGGAATTATGGCAACAGATTCGTTGATTCTAATAAGTGTTAAGTGTTTTTAAAAAAAAGCCATGATTCAGGGGCTGAGGTTGTAGCTCACTGGTAGAGTGCTTATCTAGAACATGCAAGGCCCTGGGATCCATACTGAGCACCACATAAAAATAAATAAATTAATTAAATAAAGATACTGTGTCCAGTTACAACTAAAAATAATTAAAAAAATAAAAAGCCATGGTTCAAATACTCTTTTAGATAATTAATACAGGCAAGTATGAAGAAATGCTGTCCCATTAGAGAAACAATCTTGCAGAAACCTTCCCACGACTATCCCATGTTCAGAGAGTTATGTTCACAGCAGGTTGTGTGAAAACATAAAAATGTTTATGTCAGTTTCATAGAACAGTGATATAACAATATATTAATGTAAAATTTTATATATAATTTTTATTAATTTAGCTTTTAAAACTTATACCATTAAAATACCATAAGAATACTATACATTAAAATAAAAAATATATAATAATTATTATATATAAATATACAATCATATTGTTATGAGAAATAAAATATTTATCATTTAAAAATACCAAAATATTATGACATAAAGTGCTATACAATAATTTTATATTATATTATTAAAAATATGATAATAAGAATAATTTATACAGAATGATATTTTCCTACTTTAAAAGGGTCTCACAGTCAATTTCTCCTTATTTTAAAGACAGGAAAATGAAGG
Source organism: Marmota marmota marmota (assembly GCF_001458135.2). Taxonomy (NCBI): domain Eukaryota; kingdom Metazoa; phylum Chordata; class Mammalia; order Rodentia; family Sciuridae; genus Marmota; species Marmota marmota. The sequence continues at coordinate 762 of NW_026012321.1, read as the reverse complement.
GGTTCTTGGTTTAATGTACTTCAGTCTATTAAGAGGGGACAAAGACGAGGTTTAGAAGAGAAAAAAAAAATTAGAAAAGTATGGGAAAAAATCCAAGCCATTATCTTATTCGATAGTGCGGCCCATGCTTAGGGAGGGTCTTTATTTCCATTGGCAATCCCACATGCCAACCATGTGCAGACACACCCTCACTGACACAACCAAAAGCCTCTTGATCCTCTGCATCTCTTCATCTCATCAAGTTGGCCATTGGAAAGGACCATTACACCCTGGTACCGTGAATACATAAATAAATAAACAAAGTAATGAATGAAATACAATCCCAGGTTTCCGGAAACTCCCTGGACAGTGGCTGGCACAGTCCTCTTTGCAGGAGTGAAGAAGCAAGGGTCAGATATCCTCAAGTGATGGCAGCAGCCATCAAGAAGGGAAGCACTGGCATCTGCTGCTGCTTCCTTGTTCTTTCAACATTTATTCCAAGCAGGCGACCATCCTACTGGATGACGCTGCCCAACTTGAGGGAGGGTCTGCGCTTCAGTCCCTATCCCACATGCCAACGATTACTAGACACACCCAGAAGGCTCTTCATCATTGGCATGTCCGAATCCCATCAAGTTGAAGGAATGCTAACAGTAAAGAGGGCTACCAACACTGAATCAACAAGAACACCCGCACAAATCTACAACTTGATTGCCATTAAATCAGGAAGCAAAACACAAGCTGAGGCTGGGGTTAGAGGTGAGTGGTATCGAGCATTAGTCT
>NW_026012320.1:0-2741 GCF_001458135.2 Marmota marmota marmota | reverse complement strand
TATATATATATTTAATAGACTAGCCCTGTCCCTAATTCTTACTCTAAGCCTAACACAGACCCTAACCCTATACCTAGCATTAACCCTAGCCATAATTTGAGTCCTATCTCTAACCCTAAAAGTATCTTTGACCCTGAATCTGACCCTAACACTAACCATATCTCTAATCACCCTAAACCTAAACCCGACCGTAACACTAGACCTAGACCTAATGCTAACCCTAAAACTAGCCCTAATTGTAACCCTAGATCTTACATTAGCCATAGTCGTACACTAGCCATAACCTAACCCAAAACTTAGCCCTAATCTGAGCCCTAACATACCTTTAAACCTAACCATAACCCTAATCGTAGCTCTAACACATAACTTAACCTAACCCTAAACCTAAAACTTTTCCTAACCCAAAATATAGCCCTAACGCTAACCATATATTTACCCCTAACCCTGACCCTATTCATTACCTAACCTAACCTGAATCCTAAACCTAACCATATACATTACCCTAACCCTAAGTGTAATTTGAGCCCTAACCTTAAACCTGAACCTAACAAATACCCTAATTGTGACTCTGACTAATAATAATAATAACCCTAGCTGTAAAGCTGATCCCAATTCTCAACCTAACCCTTACAATAGACCTGGCCATAAACCTAACCCTAAAACTAACCCTAACCCTAACCCTAGACCTGTCATTAGCCCTAGCCCTAATCCTAACCCTAACCCTATCACAAACCCTAGCCCTAAACCTACCTCTAAGCCTAACCTTTATTCTAACACTAAACTTAATCCTAGCTCTAACCCTAATTTTATCCCTTGTCCTAGCGCTAAACCTAGCTGTAACATTATACCTTACCCTAACCCTTATGCTAGCCCTAACACTAGCCCTAAATCTAGGCCTAAAACTAACACTAATCCTAGTGCTAATCCTAACCCTAATTTAGCCCAATCCTAAACTTATCCCTATCCCTATCCCTAACACTACCTCTAACTCTCACACGAGCCCTATCCCTAGTTCTAAACCTATCCCTTACCATAACCCAAACCCTAGCCTATTCCTAGACCCAACCCTAGCTCTATCATTCACCCTAGCCCTAAACCTGGATCTAACCTTAAATTTAAGCATAAACCTCATCCTAACTCTAGCCCTAACCCTAATTCTAATTGGAACACTAGCCCTTACCCTCCCCTAGCCCTAAAACAAAACTGACCAATAACCATAACCCTTAACCTAAACCAAACACTAAATCTACACCTAGCCCTAAATCTAGCCCTAATTTGGGTTTAGGTTTACAATTAGGTTACAATTAGGATTTGGGCTAGAATAAGGGTTATGGTTATGGTTAGAGTTTGAGTAAATTTAGGTTTAGTGTTAGGTTTAGTGTTGTGTTAGGGTTAGATTTAAATTAGGTTTAGGGTTAGTGTTAAGGATGCTATTAAGTTTAAGGTTAGGGTTAGGTTAGGGGAAGGATTTGTTTTAGGGTTAGATTTAGATTTAGTTTTAGTGCTAGGTTTAGGGTTAGAGTTAGGGTTAAATTTAATTTTAGGGTTAGAGTTGGGTTAGGTTTAGGGTTAGGGATAGTTTAGGGTTAGGGTGAGGTGAGGGTTAGGATTATGTTTCGGTTTAAGGTTTTGTGTTATGGTGAGGGTTAGTGTTAGGGTTGGGGTTCATGTTAGGGTTAGGGTTCAGGAAAGAGTTACAATTAGGATTAAGTTTAGGATTTGTGTTAGGGTTAGAGTTAGGGTTAGGTTTAGGGTTTGTGTTAGGGTTAGGTGTAGGGTTAGGTTTAGGGTTACATATAGGAAAAGAGTTGCATTTACGGTTAGGGTTAGAGTTAGGGTTAGTGTTAAGGTTATGGTTACGGTTAGGGTTAGTGTTAGGACTTGGGTTAGTGTAAGTGTTAGTGTTAGGTTTAAGGTTAGAGTTAGGTTTAGGGTTAGTGCTAGGGTTAGATGTGCATTTAAGGTTAGGGTTAGGGTTAGTTTTCAGGTTAGGGTTAGTGTTAGGGTAACGTTTACGGTGAGGGTTTGTGTTAGGGTTAGATTTAGTGTTAGGATTAGACTTAGGAATAGGATTAGTGTAAGTGTTATGTTTGTGTTAGCGTTACGGTTAGTTAGGGTTACAGTTAAGGTAAGGGTTAGGGTTAGGGTTAGAATTTGGTTTAGTGTTAGGGTTAGGGTTAGGGTTACTGTTAGTGTTAGGGTTAGGGTTAAATTTTGTGTTAGGGTTAGGGTTAGGATTAATGTTAAGGATATGGTTATGGTTAGGATTAGGGTTAGGGTTAGGGTTAGTTTAAGTGTTTGGGTTTGCATTAGGTTTAGTGTTATGGTTAGTGTTATGGATAGTGTTAGGGTTAGTGTTAGGTTTAGTGTTAAAATTATGCTTAGGGTTAGGACTCATGTTAGTGTTAGTTTTAGGGTTAGGGTTATGATTAGTGTTAGGGTTCGGGTTTAGGGTATGGCTTGGTTAGTATTAGGGTTAGGGTTACTCTAAGGTTTAGTATTAGGGTTAGGTTTCGGGTTAGAGATAGGGTTAGTGTTAGTGTTAGGGGTAGGGTTTGTGTTAGGGTTAGGGTCAGGCTTAGGGTTAGGGTTATGGTTACAGTTAGGGTTAAGATTAGGGTTAGTGTCAGTGTTAGGGTTAGGTTTAGGTTTAGTGTTAGGGTAAGGGGTAGGGACAGTGTTGGTGTTAGGGTAAATTGGGGTGAGGATTAGTTTTAAATTTAGGGTAGGTGTCAGAGTTA
>NW_026012319.1:0-2741 GCF_001458135.2 Marmota marmota marmota | reverse complement strand
AAAAAAAAAAAAAACAAAACACAACCTACTTCTGGTGTCAGGGACTGTGATGTTTGAAATTTATATTTGGCAGTGACATACAACTCCTAAAATCCTTGGAATCTCCAAAGTGAAAAATCCTTCAGAATGGGGATGTTTCACTGGAAATATCAAGACAGGATGAGAAGGTTAGGGCTTTCATCCCCACCTCCAGCCTCCAGGGAAGAGGAGGGACTCACCATTATGTAGATCACCAAAGGCTAGCAATATAATCATGCATGCTTAGGAAATGAAGCCTCCATTTAAAAAAAAAAAAAAGACAGGGTTCAGAGATTCAGAGAGTTTCCAGATAGCTGAACATTTAGAGATTGGAGTGCTCAGAGAGGGAGGTCTTTACCCGTTTCTTATGCCTGGTCTTGTGCATCTTCCACTGAGCTGTTCATCTGTATCCTTTGTAATAGCCTTTACAATAAACCAGTAAATGCAAACATTTCCCTGAATTCTATAAGGGGCTCTAGCAAATTAATCGAACCTAAGGAGGGAGTAATAGAAACCCAAGTTTATATCTTACTGTTTAGAAGTAGGTAAAACAAGTTGGGGCTTGTAAGTGGCTCCTGAAGAGGGAGCAGTCTTGGGGACTGAGCCCTCAAACTCTGGGATCTCACGTTATCCCCAGGTAGACGGTATTAGAATTTAATTGATGCTACAGCACGCTTGCTTGCTGGGTGGGTAAAATGCCATGCACACTTGGTGTCAGAAGTGTGTTGCTAGAGTAGCTATAAGGAGAAATTGAGTTTGTTTCTACCTATAACTCCAGAGGAACCAAGGAAATAAAAATGGAGATTTTCTTTTCAACTGACATTTTTACATTTAAATAGGTAGAGTTTAAATGTAATAGGAGAGCTAAAATGAAAAACACTGATTTGAGTTTTCTGTGTTGATTTAATTCAGAGAAACCTTTGGGGAACGCTTCCATACACAAATAATAGAAATTCAGTTGATGAGGTGTTAGAGGACCAGGAATTTGGGAACTTATGTGATTAACAAAGCTTACCTCTCTGCATCTCTCTTTCTCTATTTGCCATGAGGAGGTAACACTGCCTGCTCTATGTACTCTCCTGAATCGTCGAAAGGTAGCAAAATATTTTTAAATATTTTGAAGACAGCAAAGGAGTATCAATTCAAAACACTTTTTGTCATATTCATTTAAACTGCCCTACATAGTAATTTTCATCAGCCACAGGTAAGCACTGAATCTATATTCTAGATGAAAGTTATCACTGTCAGTAGAAGGATCACCGTGGTGGACTGAATCATGCCCTCCCCAAAGATGGTCATGTCCTCAGGATCCCCTTCCTTGCCCCAGAATCTGCAAACCTGTTTCCCTACATGGCAAAGGGATTTTGCATACATGATTAATTAAAAAAAGAAAAAGAATAGCGTTACCCTAGATTAGGTAGAGAGAAGTGATGGGAGAGGAGGGGAGGGGTTGGGGAGATAGGAAGGATAGTAGAATGAAACAGACATTATTGTTACTGTGTGTATATATGTGAATGCATGACCAATGTGATTCTGCAACCTGTATACTCAGAAAAATGAGATATTATATCCCATCTGATTCAAATGTATGATATGTCAAGGTCATTGTACTGTCATGTGTAACTAATTAAAACAAATAAAAAAAATTAAAAAATAGCAAATAGAAAGGAAGGAAGGAAGGAAGGAAGGAAGGAAGGAAGGAAGGAAGGAAGGAAGAAAGAAAGAAAGAAAGAAAGAAAGAAAGAAAGAAAGAAAGAAAGAAAGAAAGAAAGAAAGAATAAATCTTGCCAGGGGAGAGTATACTGGATTGTTCGTGTGGTTCCAATGTAATCACAGGTCTTACAAAAGGGAGACAAAGGTGCCAGAGGGGGAGATGTGACAGTTGAGGGAGGGGCAGAGGACAGAACAAGGGGGAGGAAAACTGGAAGCTGCTACACTGCTGGCTTTGAAGATGGAGGAAGGGCCCATGAGCCAAGGCATGCAGGAGGCCTCTAGAGGCTGGAAAAGCCTAGGAAATGAACTCTCCTCTAGAATCTCCAGAGGCAACACACCTCTGCTGACTTCTTGATTTTAACCTTTGACCTCCAGGTCTGTAAGATAATGAATTTGTGTGGCTTTAAGCTACCGAATAAGTTGAAAATACTACCACCTATTATCCCATTACTGAAAATCAGGTTTTTCTTAGAGCCCACCATAGCTTTGACCAGTTTCCGAGTCCTACCCAGAATGCTTTCATCAAGACCTATTCATTACACTCCCCTCCACTGGCACAGGCAATTGGGCATTGAGCATTTAAAGAGGGCCAACTGTCAATACCTAGAAATCTTCTAGACCTATCTCTTCTTCCACAGTACAGATATTTGAATTGTTCTAGATTTAATATTCTTTCCTTAAGAACTTCCAGCAGGGAGCAGTGCAGGGATATCTTCGGTGTCTACTAGTAGAAATGTTTCTCCTGGGGCTGGGGTTGTAGCTCAGTGGTAGAGCACTTGCCTAGACTGTGAGGCACTGGGTTTGATCCTTAGTGGCACATAAAAAATGAAACAAATAAAATAAAGGCATGCTGTCCTTTGGATAATGATGTCCATCATATTCCACATGTATGAAGACATGAATTAGGTGTCAACATACTTTACATACAAACAGAGATATGAAAAACTGTGGTATATATGTGTAATAAGAATTATAATGCAAAAGAAGAAGGAGGAGGAGGAGGAGGAGGA
>NW_026012318.1:0-2741 GCF_001458135.2 Marmota marmota marmota | reverse complement strand
ATATATATATATATATATATATATTATACCCCCTCAAGTGTAATGTGTGTGTGTGTGTGTGTGTGTGTATCCCACTTATCTTTATATATCCTATAGGTTTTTTTTTTGTTTTTTTTTAAATTTTTTGTAGCCTTTATTTGTTTATTTTTATGTGGTGCTGAGGATCAAACCCGGGCCGCACGCATGCCAGGCAAGCGCGCTACCGCTTGAGCCACATTCCCCAGCCCTATCCTATAGGTTTTTAATTTTTACAGTATTTTACAAGTTGCTTAGACTAGTCTTAAACTTGGTCCTGCATGATAAGCCTCTCCCATATTGGTAGAATTTCAGATTTGCACACTTAGGAATGCCTCTCTCATTTTTTTCCTTAAAGAATTATTCACATACACAATTTGTGCTTATTTATATTTATATTTTTTGTCTCAATTTCACTCTCTAAACTTTCTTTAAATCATTATTTAGTGTTCTTTGAGTAATTCATAATTGCCAGTATCCTAAATTTCAGTTTTTAGTGGTTTTTTTTTCTTTCTTGTCACTTGGATTAAGCCATGCTTCTCTTTGTTTATATTTGCTGCATTACTTTTTTTTATTAAAGGATCCAACAGTAGATTATATAGTTCATTTTTGGAAAAAAATTATTTAAAAAAACTCTTAAATAAATAAAAATAGGCAAGAACAGTGCTGCATCCTTGTAATATTTGCTAATTGGGAGGCCATGAAAAAGTACTTCAAGATTGAGGGAAGTCATAGAAATTTAGAAACAGCATGAGTCAAAAAATTTTAAAAAGACTTGTTTTGTAGTTCAGTGATATAAAATTTGGGGGGGGGGTTAATCTCAAGCACCACACATGAAAAATTAAAAGTTGGATGACCTAAAGTTCCAGAAATGCCAGTGCTAAATATGTATCCATGAATAATTAAATCAGAAAACTGAAGAGATACCTCTTCTTTTGTATTTAGTGCACACATTGTTCTCAGTATTAAAGCTATGGGCTCAATGTATGTGCCTATCAATGACCAAATGTGTAAAAATATTGTACTTATATACTATTATTATTTAATTATAAAATATTTTGTCTCTTAAAGGGTTATAAGAAATATATGCAGGACTTTGCATTAAGAGAAATGTGGCATGCAGAGATTAATTTCAGGAACATTTGATTCATATGTGGAATCAGAAATTTAGTGGGTAAAATTTTGCTCACTAGGTACTGTGTTTTGTGTAGGGTTGATATTATACTCAAAGTCACATATTTTTATTTTATTGAGCATAAAAGGGTCAAGAGTTTTGTTTTACCACATGGTGAGTGTATTATATTCTTCAAAAATACTAATAGAAGAAATACAATACCTTGTAAGAACAAAACTGATAATTATCTAAAATAATAATTGTGTTAATTCATTCTTTTTTTGTGTCAATTCATTCTATTTAGTCATTTTACCTTGTATATATAGTATAAAATACCATGATATATTTAGGAAATAAACAAAGGTGTATTTGTCAATGAAAGAAATCGTCATATCTCACAAATTTAAAAATATAAAAATCAATTTATTATACTTGATTGTTATGCATTGTCTTCATCCAAGTATTATGGCCATAGGCTATCCAAGGTTTTTATAGTCATTTAAAATGTTTTAACGGAAAATTTTTTACACATATATGTGTATATTTTGTAGTAAATTTTTTGTTCATTTTTCTTTTTAATAGTCCATAGCCTCTTTAATCTTGTTGAATATTTGTGGTATTATCACTCAAAATATACTAGTTATTTTCATGTCTGTATGTCATGGTAGACCAAAGCCAGTTTTTAGACACTCTTTGAAAAAGCCACAAATGTTTGTATGTTTTACATTTCTCTTGTTCTACTGAGAGTGAAGGTAGCTGATAGATATTTCCTAAATACACAATGCTATCTTATAGAGAACAAATGGCTGTGGATGATAAAAGTAACATACTTACCTTCCCTTTATTATATAACTCTTCTTAATGATGTATTCCTCTTGGATGCTGTGGTCTCTACAAAAATTTGAGTAATATTCTCAAGGTAATTTTGTTTGTGCATTTTTATTGAACTGATATATTTTTTGATTTATGATGACTTCGACTTACTAATCTGCTACACTCCTTATGTATTTATTCTACCTTAATTTCATGTTACGTATGCAAAATATATTTATCCCAGTCTATAAGGCATCTTTTTTTTTGTTTGTTTATTTCAGCCATGACTCCATGTGATACCCAAGAATATTCACCAGAGAAGGGCATAAAACATATATTTCACAAAGTGATAAATGGGAAATACAGAAGTTGTGATCTTGACTATTTACAACAAAAGAAAATATGGAAAACCACAAGTGAGAGTGAACACCAGAAATCATATAAAAAATCAGGCCTTGTTCACCACCAGAGAATTTATACTGGAGAGAAGCCCTACAAATATAAACAAATGTGGCAAAGCTTTTAGTAAAATAAATGATCTTATTAACCACAGAGTAACCCACACTGGACAGATGACCTACCAATGGGCAGAATGTGATAAAGTTTATAAAGAAAAATCAAACTTTATTAAGCAAAGCAGAAATCACACTGAAGAGAAGCCCTACAAATGTGAAGAATATGGTAAAGTTTTTAGTCAAAAATTAAACATTATTTACCAAAGAACAATTCACACTGAAGAAAAGCTCTACAAATGTAGAGAATGTGGCAAAGCTTTTAGTCAAAAAACAGACTTTATTCA
>NW_026012317.1:0-2742 GCF_001458135.2 Marmota marmota marmota | reverse complement strand
CACCACCACCACCGCTTTTCTCTTCTTTATTCCTTTTTATCCCACTAATCTCTCCTTGAATCAGTTTGGTTTTTGAAATATATCTCTTTTTTCACTTCCTCTGCATCTCTGTTACCACCTTGTTAGTTAGACACCCTCATTGTCCTCATGGTTCTCTTGGACAGCTGATCATCTTGCTTCCAAAAGTTCTCTTTGGGGAAGCAAGAATGATTTTTAAAAGCGAGTGTGTCTTTTCATATCCATTTAAGATATTGCAATGATTTTTTTCCCTCTGCACCAGAATTAAATTTTAATACCTTAGGAAAAACTTGCAAAGCCTGCACACTGTCATCCCTCTACCTTTCCAATTTCATGGGTTTTGTTGTTTTTTTGTTTGTTTGTTTTTGTTTTTGGTGCCAGGGATTTAACCCAGGGGTACTTTACCACTGAGCCACATCCCCAAGCCTTTTTATGTTGTGTGTGTGTGTGTGTGTGTGTGTAATTTAGAAGACAAGTTCTCACTCACTGAGTTTCTTAGGGCTTCACTAAGTTGTTAAGGCTGGCTTTGGACTCATGATTCACCGGCCTTAGCCTCCTGAGCCACTTGGATTACAGGCACTTGCCACCAATTTCAAATCATATCAGTATCTCTCTTCCTCATGTCTCTGTACCCAAAATGAAAGTTAGAAACAATACTTTAAATAGAAGAGTTCCTATCCAGGAGAGTATAACCTGTGCCTCTAGAGATGCATTCCAGACAGCCAATAGTTCTTGGGGATATATCTTATCTCAAATTCCCAATGAGTGGCCCTCTGTTGTCCCATGGCCATGACAGTCAAGGAGCTGTCTCAACTAACCCAAACTCAATTGTTCATTAATGGAGAAAATGGTTTGTATGTTAGACCACATCAAGATAGAGCACAGCTCATGGAAGATGGTGTGCCAATGGTCAGGCTTGGTAACCCATAATTCCTGGCATATACTCATGCCACTGAAGTAGAAATGCATTAGCATTTATTAGTGCAAGAGAAGCCTAGTTGAAAAACTCTGATATGATAGTGTCCATTGATATCACAGGATGATATCACTATTTTGAAAGCTTTTTTATTACAATTCTCATTCCATGTTTAAAATTACTTTCTGTTATAATGATTCATATTATTTATTGCTCTTTTGTTGGTAACTCAACACTTGGCATGTAAGTATAATTACAGGAACTCTAGAGAAAGAGATTGTCAGTAGCAAAGAGTGAAAAATTTGGGGCTTAGTTTTGGTTTACTTGGAATGATTTAGAAATAAAATTTTGAAAATTGTATGTAAGGAGAAAGAAAACCAGGAAATACAGAAGATAAGTCTGGGTAAGGATTGTGAGTGTTTCTGTAGTGTCACTTAAAATAATCTTAATCTATAAAGTTGTTAGCAAAGCACCATTCTTTTTTCCTTTGTAGGTGGTATAACAACAAGGAGTTCATTTTGTCATTATTATTTATTAATAACAATTAGATTTTTAGGTCACTATGAACATAAAAATTCTTAGAAGTTTACATGGCACATGCAGACAAAATAGAACATTTTATTTGTAAAATAATTTCTTATAAATACAGGCTTTGGAAAATATAAATAAACTATAAGATAAATTGCAAAAAATCTTCAAAAGTCCCCCAAAACAAAGGCAGTTTACTTTCTTTATTATTATTATTATTATTATTATTATGAACTATTATTAAGCCTGGCCTCAAAAAATTGAGTTAAGACTCAGAATTGTTCTTCTCCACAAAATTTTTAATAAAAGGCAAAAGGTTTATATAATCTGAGGGGAAACCAAAGTATAAATTTACTTTCTTAAACATGGATATGTCCACTAGTTTGTATTTTCAATGTAGTAGTAGGATATAAATGGGAACTATAAATAGTGAATTTTATTTAAAATCTTTTGAATCTATACGCAACCAACTAAATTAATATATGTCTCCCTGTTCAAGCAAGAAGTCATCAAGAGAGATGACATAAATTTAGAGGGATTTAACATTTCCAGATTCCTATATTTACTTTTATTTGTGAATTTAACATGATATTATATTTCTAGTTTTACATTGCTTCTTAATCTTAAATAACAAATCAGCAGGCTAAATCTTCTTTTTTCTTGTCCTTATTTTACTTCCCATTTGCCTGAGGTGCTTGCATAGATTTTAAGTGCTATAGCAAGTGTTGCATCCCTTTACAGGGCTTTCAATTGCATTATGTGATGACAACCATCTGCTCAGGATCTCTTATCTTTTCCATTGAAACAACTTGAAATTAAAATTGACAGTAATGCTCTTCCACAGGCACTTACCCAGAAAGCAAAGTGGTGTACACTTATGCTGATCGAAAATAGAGTATCTTAATACTTAATACTTTCGTATTTAATTACAGTGTTGTATAGTAAGCTTTGTAAAAGCAAAGTGATGCTGCTGACAAAACACAGATCTAATCAAGGAAATGGTATGGGTAGTTCAGCAAAACCTATCTCCGTGCCAGAATATTAAACAGGAAATGCCGACATCTGGATTTCTTGGACCAGCATAGAACCCACTTAGAATTGTAATCTTGCAAGCATAAATTAACTCCTGTAATTAATTACTTTTATTAGTAAGTGAATTCAAATTAACAACTTCTTCCAACATCACTAAAAGCTCTGTGATAAGAACAATATTTTACTTGGATTTAGAATGATTGCCTTTCAACTCCTATCCTGTGACCTTTCAACCTAGTATAATTGGG
>NW_026012316.1:0-2742 GCF_001458135.2 Marmota marmota marmota | reverse complement strand
AAAAAAAAAAAAAAAAAAAAAAAAAAAAAAAAAACTTTTAGAGTTCTGGAACTTTCTCGAAGAATCGACTCTGTGTCTCTGTGGTATGCCTAAAATTAGTAACTAAATGATTTTACACTCGCTATGTCCAAGAGAAAAGTTCATCCAGTTCCTCCTCACCATGGCTAGTCATTCCACTAAATAACCTAAAGGTTGAGTAGTGACTACATGCAAAAATACTTCTCTAAGTATTTTTACCTATATTCACTTACTGTTCATAGTAACTGTGAGGTAAATGCTATTTATTATCATATTATGCCTACGAGTAATTATCCTGTCTAAAGTCACAAACTACTTGAGATTCAAATTCAAGTCATGTAAACACCGGCAATCTGGGCAAGGCGGCACACGCCTGTAATCTCAGTGCCTCAGGCAGTTGAGGCAGCAGGATCGCAAAGCCAACCTCTGCAATTTAGCGCCCTAAGCAACTCAGCTACTTAAGACTCTAATTTTAGAGACGCTGTCTCTAAAATATAAAAAGGGCCTGGGGATGTGGCTCAGTGGTTAACTGCCCCTGGGTTCAATCCCCGGTACCAGTAATAATAATAATAACCCTACCAAGGAGTGACCAACTGTCACTCCTAGCCCTTCCGTAAAACTTCTCATCTTAAAGTCACAAGTGACTCGTGGGACTATCAAATCAAATACCTCCAGTAGTCTCACTATGAATAGCTTTTTTGTTGATCCTAACAGTAACAGCAGCTCCTTCTATAGAATCTTTCTCTGTCTTCCTGGGGCCAATCTCTTCTATATTTTCTCATATTTCTACTTCCTGACCTTTCTCTTACACCTGTTAGTTGACCTCTAACAGCTACTGCTGCTTCACTTACCTTTTTTCCTCCTCTGCAGGCTTCCGACTGGCGTCACATCCTGCGGCCCCCACTTTTAAAAGTCGCCCTCCTCCCACGTGATCTCAACTGCTACTCCTATGCTAATATACCAGAGCAGCCAATCGCCAGCCTTGACCTCTAATCTGAGCTCCAATTACGCATGTGGGATTTTACCGAAGAGAAACACCAGAATGCGCTACTAGCTTCTTAACCTTATAAGTCTAAAATTTAAACTCATTATTTTCTGTGTCTTTCTAACCTCTGTAGTCTCTCCATCATCTATGCTTGAATTCTTGGAATCTTTGTTGTTGGAGTCTCATCTCCCCATCATCATCATCTTCATTCGTTCAACAAATATTTATTAAGCATTTACTATGTGTCAGATGCCGTGTCCGGCCAAGGGAGCCAAGTCCCGCGAGGGACGGCGAGGTTAAAAGACACACAGGACACCAAGGTTCTTCATCCAGGAGTCAATACCCTTTATTGCTAACACACTTTTTTTATACCCCAAGCAGCAGAAGTGGAAAACTACCCAAAAGCAGGAGGGAGGGGGGAGAAATTTAGTTTCAACATCTATTATTGTCAGGTACCGAAACCTCCCTTAACAATAAGTCCATCAGACCAGAAAAGGTCAAGGCATTCCCGTGGGATACATATGTCTCAGACGGACAAGCAGGAACAGAAAAACCGCAAGTTCGCCATGGCCTTGTGAGCTGGCCACACTGGCATGCAGAACAAACTAGTGGAGGTAGGGCTCCAGGGGCCAGGGTGGACCTGCTGCCAACAGTCAGACATTGTTAAAGGGTCTGGATATTGACTAGTGAACAAAGTAGATATGATCCATAACCTCTTGAAGCTCAAAGTGTAATTGGGACCCAAACATTAATGAGTTACAAAGGAATTCCAAGAAAAAAACAATTTGGAGTAAATTGCCTAGTTTTGCCCATTTGCAACTTATCTTCCCACCCTAATCCTGAAGCATTCCTCATTTCATGTCCCCTGAACATCAGTAACTTTGACTCTCCTATGGCATTAAGGGTGGCTATTGGTATGGACAGTAATGCTAAGGATTAGGTGATTTGGGGGAGTATTGGAAATGTACAACTGAGTTGAAGGTGGAAGAAGGTCTCAGAGTTTTACACTGGAATTTTGCACAGAAATTTGAGCTGCAATGTGAAAATTGCTACATTGATGTGCTACAAGGTTGGGAGGCTCTGTAAACTGATAATATAGAAACAAATGTTGGACTCTGATCCTCAGAGCAGTGAATTTAAATCACATGAAAACAGTATTGCATATGTGTGGAGAGGAAGAAAGAGAACCAAGCAATCTCAGAATTCTTTTTTTAATATTTTTTTTGACATTGATGGGCCTTTATTTTGTTCATTTATTTATATGCAGTGCTGAGAATCAAACCCAGTGCCCCACACATGCTAGGCAAGCGCTCTACCACTGAGCCACAACCCCAGTTCACACAGAGGTACTGTTCACTAGCTAACTGCATGTATTAAAAGTAGAGAGAGTGACTAGGAAGGGTATGAAAGAAAGGACTTTTCTTGAAACACAGAATGACATTTTTTGTTAGACACATTGTTGTTGGCACCAGTCAGAATTTAGATCCTAACAGTGCCACTAACTCTGTGACCTTGGCCAAATTACATAGCCTGGGTTATGACTAAATCTTTCAATCTGTAAAATGGATATTCATATATATATTTCATAACATAGTTGTGAAAATCAAATGAGCCACTGACTGTCATACAGTCTCTATTAACAATAAACAAGAAATGGAAACAACTTAGGTGTCCATCACTGATGAGTGGATAAAGAATCTCTCTCTCTCTCTCTCTCTCTCTCTCTCTCTCTCTCTCTC
>NW_026012315.1:0-2742 GCF_001458135.2 Marmota marmota marmota | reverse complement strand
ATTGCTCTTGTATAGTTGAAAAGTCTCTCTTGCAGGGTTGGGCGGCGGTCTGCCTACCTTGCAGGTGCGGGCAGCGGCTCTGCTCTGCCCCTCCTCCATTTGGTGTGACTTGTCTACCATACCCGCAGACCGCTGGGCCTGTTCTGGGCACGGGCGAAGGCTCTGCTCTGCTCCTACTCCATTTGGGGTGATGTGCCTACCACCCCGGCCAGCCGCTGGGCCTGTTCCACCGGTCGGTCGTAGGTCTGCCTACCTTGCGGGCATGGGCGGCGGCTCTTCTCTGCCCCTACTCCAAATGGGGTGACGTATGTACCACGTCGGCAGGCCGCTGGGCCTGATCCGCTGGTCTGTTGCAGGTCTGCCTACCTTGCAGGCGCGGGCTGCGGCTCTGCCCTGCCCCTCCTACCACGCCCGCGGACCCCTGGGCCTGTTCTGCCGGTTGGTCGCAGGTCTGCCCACCTTGCGGACGTGGGTGGCGGCTCCGCTCCGCCCCCACTCCAATTGGGGTCACGCGACCACCACGCCGGACAAAGCGAGAGAGACTCGGGTGTCTGTGACTCACCCTCCCTACCAGGAGACCAACTGTTTCTGTCACCGCTGGTATTGATGAAGTTCTCTCCTCCGCAGCTTTCTGATGACATCAGATCTCTGCCATGTTGGTATCCCATGCGAATGGCAGCATTTCGTTCCCTTTGCCGGGTGACCAAAGCAACGGGTGAGTCCTGACCGGCCCTCACAAGCCCCGTCTCAGTCCCGTTGCCACTGCCCACGAAGGCTCGGTTGGTATTTACCTCCACAGTACTCAGCAGGACCCGGACCGAGAAGCAGTTTCTGCGGGCTCCTTAGCCCTGGGCCAGAGCAGTTCCAGGAGCCGGAACTCGGCCGCTCCGTGCTCGGTGCATGTTCTGATAAGAGCAGGCTCCAAGAAGCAGTTTCCGCGGATTATTTAGCACTGAGCCTGAGTAATTTGTCTGCGAGCTGCAGGCGAATGGCAGCCTGAAATTACCTGTTCTATGGCTGAATCCTCAACTATTTTTTTATCATAAACATCTATGAAGTTATATGATACTAAATACTGAGAGGCAACTAGGAGAAGGCGTACTTCAAAAAAATATTTTTAGAGCAGTTTTAGGTTCACTGCACAATCAAGCAGGAGTACAGAGATTTCCAGATACCCACCTCCTACACACAGAGAACTTCCCCCAAACATCCACCATCAGAGTTGTTCACTTGTTAAAAGTGATGAACCTGAATCCACACATCATTGTACTTAATTTTTTCAACAGTCCAAATTCATATTTAACAACCATCGTCAAATTTAAAAAAACACCATTTAATCTTTAGGTATGTTTGGCTAATCTGTTTCTGCCTTTCTAATCCAATCTCTCAATCTTCAATGAAAAAGAGAAGAAAGAAATATGACCAATTTCTTGCCAGAAGTGAATGGTAAGCCATCCAGGCTCCCTTAAGATTGGAAAACTCCCTTGGAAGCCATGGCTACATCTGGGTATTCTCCTCTCCCACCTTTCTTCCTCTCCATCCCTCCCTCCAACCCACACACACCCCATATTATTCTAACTCATAGAGAGACTCCAAAAATTTTTTCTTTGATCAGGAGGTTGGGGACCATTTTCTAGAGATCCCTTTAGATCCTTGATAATTCTAATTTAGTCATGACCCAAGGCTGCAGGATAAAACACTTCTCACAACAGGATGACATGAAGTCTACAAAGCGTCCCTTTGAAGGACTACATAGGACTTCCAACACCCAACCCACCAAGACTAAGATTCAGTGACACCTCTGGGGTGTGCACCACCTCCATGGAGAATCACTGCCCTACTGAAGCAGAGAAGCTAAGCAGAGTGTGCTGAAATATAATCACCAGTTAAGAATCTCTGTGCTAGATCGCTACTCTCAACTAAAATATAGAGAACTAAAAAAAAAAATTAGTAATAGCTCTTCATTTATCTCAATACAGATTCTAATCAAAGTTCTTTAATTAAAGGCTTAGTGTGGATATTAAGTTAAAACCACAAAAAGGCCATAACCGATAATCATACCCTGGTATGAATATGCAGCTTTGCTGTTTGAATCCTGAAATGGAAATTGGCTCCTATTCAGTGACCCAAGAAATGTAATATGAATTTGAATGATGAATAAAAGCACCCTTTTGATAGAATCCACCTACAAATAATTTATTTGTCAGGGATAATTCCAGCAAGAAATCCTATTTGAGGGCATCACTAAGTTGAGAAAGAGAAAAAGGAGGGTAAGATAAATCAATATCCCTGGCCTTTATTCAGAAGCTAAAAGGTGTTCATCATATTCCCATTAGTGTCACAATTAATGAGATCATCAAAAGGACAGAAGGTTTATTTTGGCCCCCAGTTTCAGAGGATTCAGTGTATGGCCTCTGGGCCCCATTGATTTGGGGCCTGGGGGTGGGGCAGAAGCTCATGGTGTGGAATGCAGGGAAGACCAAGCTACTCACCTAATGGTGGCAGTGATGCCAAGACAGAAACAGGAAGGGGCCTGGGTCCCAATGTCCCTTCAAGGAAATGTCCCCAAAGACCTAACCTCCTGCCACTAGGGCCCATCCACTAAAGATTCTACCATATCATTAAAGGAAAATCAAACCCTTAACACATGAACTTTTTTTTCTTTACTAGCAATTGAACCCAGGGATGCTCCGCCACTGAACTACATCCCCAGCTTTTTTTTTTTTTTTTTTTTTTTTTTTT
>NW_026012314.1:0-2742 GCF_001458135.2 Marmota marmota marmota | reverse complement strand
GGTTAGGG
Organism: Marmota marmota marmota; assembly: GCF_001458135.2. Taxonomy (NCBI): domain Eukaryota; kingdom Metazoa; phylum Chordata; class Mammalia; order Rodentia; family Sciuridae; genus Marmota; species Marmota marmota. The sequence continues at coordinate 2,734 of NW_026012314.1, read as the reverse complement.
TTTGAGCTAGAGTTAGGGCCATGGCAAGTGTTAGGTTTAGTGTTAGGTCTAGGATTAGTTTTCTGGTTAGGTTTAGGGTTAGGATTAGGGTTAGGCTTGTGGCTAGGGGTATCAATAGGTTAGGGTTACGGTAATGTGTATGTTCAGAGCTAGGTTTAGGGATAGGGTTAAGTTTAGGGTTAGGGATAGGGTAAGGGTTAGAGTTAGGGATAAGTCTAAGTTTATATTTAGGGCAAGAGTTAGGCATTGAGTAAATTTAGGACTAAGGCTAAAGTTAGGGTTAGGATTAGGGCTAGGTTTAGGGTTAGTGTTACACTTAGGACTAGGTTTAGGCCTATTATTCACTCTAGGTTTTGTGTTAGGTTAAGGTGTAGGGTTAGGGCTGTGGGTAATGTAAGAGCTAAGATTATGATTAGGGCTAGTTGTAGGGTTAGGGTTATGGATAGGTCTAGTGTTAGGTTTAGATTTTCAGTTAGGGTTAGGTTTAGAAATAGCTTAGTGTTAAATGTAGGGTCCATGTTCAGGTTAGTGTTAGGGTTAGGTTTAAAGCTAGAATTAGGAGTAGGTTTATGTCTAGTGGTAGTGTTAGAATTTACATTAGATTAAGTGTTATTGTTAGGGCTAGGGCTAGGTTTTTGTTTAGGTCTAGGGCTAGAGTTAATGCAACATTTAGGATTAGGTTACGTCTAGGGCTAGTGGTAGAGTCAGGTTTAGTATGGTAGGGCTAGTGTTAGGGTTTGGTCTACGGTTAGGGACAGGTTTATACCTAGGGTTATTGTTATGGTCAGAATAAGGGTCAGGGTTAGGGTTAGGGTTTGGGATAGGTTAGAGCTAGAATGAGGTCTAGGTTTAGAATTATTAATAGGGTTAGGCTTTTGATTAGCCTAAGGATTAGGGATAGGTCTGGGGTTACCATTCCGGTTATGGTTTAGCTTAGGTTTAGGAATAGAGTTAGAGCTAGTGTTAGGGATAGGGTTAGGGGTAGGGTTAGTGTTAAAGCTAGGTTTAGGGCTCTGATTAGCACTAGATTTTGTGTTAGCATTAGGGCTAGGAATAGGGAAACAAGTAACGTAAGAATCAGGGATACAATTAAGGCTAGCTTTAGGTTTAGTGTTAGGGGTAATTCTAGAGTTAGGGTTAGGTTTAAGGTTAGGATGGATTTAGAGATAGAGTTATTGTTAGGATAGGATTCAGGGACAGGGTTAGTTTTAGGGTTAGGGTTAGGATTCAAATTAGGGCTAGGTTTACTGTTATGGTTTGGTTTAAGGTTAGAGTGGTGTTTTAGAGCTAGGGTGAGTGTTAGGGTATAATTCAGGCTCAGGGTTTGTTTTAAGGTTAGGGTTAGGACTCGAATTAGGGCTAGGATTAGTTCTATGTGTAATCGCGGGTTTAGTTTAAGTTAAGGTTTAGTGTTAGTCTATTTTTCGGTTTTGTTTTATCCCAGGAATAGGGTTAGCACTAGATTTATGATTAGCATTAGGGTGAGATTTAGTGTTACTGTTAGGCTTAGGGTTATGGTTAGGATTACATTTAGAGTTAGGCTTAGATCTAGGGTTAGGCTAGGATTAAAGATAGGGCAAGGCTTTGGGCTACAGTTAGGTTATGGTCAGAGATTGGGTTAGAACTAAGAATAAGGCTAGTGTGCGAGTTATAGTTTGTCTTAGGGCTAGGATTAGGGTTAGAGTTTTGGCTAGTGCTTGTTTATTTTAAGGGTTAAAATTTTATTTAGAATTAGGGCTAGGGCTAAGTTGAGGTTAGGTTCAGCATTAGGTCTAGGGATAGTATCATGGTAAGTTTAGGATTTGGGTTAGGGTTAGGGTTAGGTTTATTATTATGGATAGCATAAGGGTTAGGATGATGGATATGTTTAGATGTAAGTTTAGGATTAGTTTTAGGTTTAGATTTAGTTTTAGTGTTAAGGTTAAGGCATGGTTTGGTTTAGGTTTCTGGTACAGGTAAAGGTTTGAGCTAAGGTTAGGGCTATGGCAAGTGTTAGGTTTAGGGTTAGGTTTAAGGTTAGTTTTCCAGTTAGGGTTAGGGTAAGAGTTAGGGTAATGGGTATGCTCAGAGCTAGGTTTAGTGATAGGGTTAAGTTTATGGTTAGAGATAGGGTTAGGGTTAGAGTTAGGAATAAGTCTAAGTTTATATTTAGGGTAAGGTTTAGGCATTGAGTAAGGTTCAGAACTAAAGCTAGAGTTATGGTTAAAATTAGGGCTAGGGTTAGGTTTATGGTTACACTTAGGGCTAGGTTTTTGCCTAGGATTTGCTCTAGGTTTTGTGTTAGGGTTAGGGTGTAGGGTTAGGGTTATAGGTCATGTAAGAGCTAGGATTATGATTAGGGCTAGTTGTAGGTTTAGGTTATGGATAGGTCTATTGTTAGGTTTAGGTTTTTGGTTAGGGTCAGGTTTAGAATTACCTTAGTGTTAAATGCAGGGTCCGTGTTCAGGTTAATGTTAGGGTTAAGGTTAAAGCCAGAATTATGACTAGGTTTATGTCTAGTGGTAGTGTTAGAATTTGCATTAGTTTAAAGGTTATTGTTAGGGCTAGGGCTAGGTGTTTGTTTAGGTCTAGGGCTAGAGTTAAGGCTACAATTAGGATTAGGTTTAGGTCTAGGGCTAGTGGTAGAGTCAGGTTTAGTATAAGTTTAATGGTAGGGCTAGTGTTGAGATTTGATCTAGGGTTAGAATCAGGTTTATACCTAGGTTTAGTGTTATGGTCAGAATAAGGGACAGGG
>NW_026012313.1:0-2743 GCF_001458135.2 Marmota marmota marmota | reverse complement strand
AACCCTAACCTGTTTAGAAAATCATTGATCCTAGATGTCCCAAACGTGGGGAGTTTACTGGGGCAAGCTAGTAGATGAATCCTGTGCAGCATCTAAGAAATCTGACCAAATAATTGGGGGAGATAGTTCAGTACATGCCTATTTTCTTGTTTTCCCCAAAAGTGCTCTCAGATAAAGTTGCTTTGCATGCTTCAGCTTAGGGTTACATTCACAAGGTATAAAGCAGAGAGTGCACACAGAAAACTGATTGAGTGTGAGATGTTTCAATCAGCTAGCACCAACCCTCTTTGATTTCAAGCTCCATTTCCCTTTACCCTACAGGTCAAAATGAAGTTAAACCTCAAAACACAAACTGTTACTGTCAGCGAACCACTGAACTGAGAAGGCCCAAACCTGGGGAACATAGTAAGGGTAGGTAAAAGATGAATCCTGCCCAGTATCAAGATTCTTTGAACAAAACTAACTCTAAACCTAACACTAGGTCTAAACCTAGCCCTAACCCTAACTGTAACCTTAACCCTAACCTGTTTAGATAACCTCGATCATAGAAGTCCCAAAGTTGTGAAGCCTAGTGGGGCAAGCTAAGAGATGAAAAATGCACAGTATCAAAGAAATCTGACCAAATAATTGTGGGAGATAGTTCATTACATGCTTAATTCCCTGTTGTCTCCTAAAGTGCTCTCAGACAAAGTTGTTTTTGCATGCTTCTCCTTTGGCCTATATTCAATAGAAAGAAACCAGAGAGTGCTCGCAGAGAACTAATTGAGTGTGTGATGTATCAAGCAGCTAGTACCAACCCTGTTTGATTTTCAGCTTCATTGGCATTCACACCGATAGGCCATAATGAAGTGACACCTAAAAATTCAAACTGTTCCTGACAGTGAACCGTTGAACTTAAAGGCCCCAAATTGGGGATCTTCTTAAGGCTAGGTAAAGAATGAATCCTGTACAGTATCAAAGTAATTCGACCCAAAAATATTGAAGATTGCCCCTAAAGCACTCACAGATGAAGCTATTACTTTCTATTTCAGCATAGGGCTACATCCACAAGAAACAACCCAGAAAATGCACACTGAGAACTGATAGAGTGTGTGAAGGTTCAAGCAGACTTTCAAACCAACTCTGTTTGATTTCAAGCTCTATTTCCATTTACCCATTTGGGTCAAAATGAAGTGAAAACTTAAAATACAAACTGTTCCTGTCAGCGAACCACTGAACCCAGAGGGCCCAACCCTGGGGAGAATAGTAATACTAGGGAAAAGATGAATCCAGCCCAGCATCAAAGAAATTTGTACAAAAATAACTCTAACACTAGCTCTAACCCTAACCCTAACCCTAACCATAACCCTAACCGTTACCTGTATAGAAAAGCATTGATCCTAGATGTCCCAACTTGGGGAGCTTAGTGGGAGAAGTTAAAGATGAATACTGCACAGTATCAAAGAAATCTGATAAAATCATTGGGAGACTTATTTCAATACATATATATATTTCTCTGTTTTCTCCTTAAGGGCTCAGATACAGTTGCTTTTGCATGCTTCAGCTTTGGCATACCTTCAAAAGAAAGAAACCAGAGAGTGCCCACTGAGAACTGATTGTGTAAAGTTTCAAGCACCTCCTGCCAACCCTGTTTGATTTCCAGCTCAATTTTCATTCACATCAATAAGCCATAATGAAGGAAAATCTTAAAATGCAAACTGTTCCTGACAGCGAACCATTGAACCAGGAAGGCCCAAACCTGTGGAGCATAGTAAGGCTAAGTAAAAGATGAATCTTGCCCAATATCATAGAATTTTGAAGAAAACTATGGCCACGCTGGAGCTCTCTGTGCAGAGGGAAGGCACGGCTGTGTGGTTGCTCTCAGCTGAGTCGGAAGTCAGAAGTCACGGCCGAGCATGAGCTCTCTGCACAGAGGGAAGTCTCGGCTGTGCATGTATTCTCAGTTCAGACGGAAGTCTCAGCTATTTGTGAACTCTTGGCAAAGACAGAATCTTGGCCACGGGTTCGCTCTCGGCTCAGAGGGAAGTCTTATCCCTGCAGGCGCTCTTGGCGCAGAAAATAGGTAGCACAGAACACAGAGGCTTTGCTTGCAAGTCACCAGACCAAGCTCTGGACATGGCCAAAGGTCACCCCAGAGCCACCCACCTCACCAAACCCCCTACAAGGTAACAGATGGAATCCATCTTTGAAAACCTTACTCACCATCTGTTGGTGGCGGTGGCTACCAGCTCAGTTCTGCGGCTTCTCAGGTACGCGGTTTTCAACTCCCCTACCTCCAGCTGTGATAACTGAAGATTTTCTCACAAGCTTTTTTTTTTTTTTTCGGGGGGGGTAGGCATAGCTATCAATGCAGAACAGCAACTGCACAGGTACCTGGTTTCCAACTCAGAGACTAAGAGTAGGGAGGCTCAAGGTAGAAGCTCAAGCCCTCTCAAACTGGCTACCTCCACCACCCTTAGCAGAGACTCAAGCCAGGAATAGACAACTCCACCTACTGGAAGAAAACAGAGTTCTGAGAGACTTTTCTATTCTCGCTCTTCTCATCTATTCTCCTCTACCCTTCCCCCTCTGGCCCTCACAATCTCAACATACATGAAACCAAGAACTTTGTATTTAATTGGACTTTAAGAACTGAATCACCAGAATAGTATAATATAGAGGAATTGCACAAGCCCAATTCACCCCCCATTTATTTTCTCTTATTTTCATTCTCCCTCTCTTTCTTTCTTTCCTTGTTATTTTC
>NW_026012312.1:0-2743 GCF_001458135.2 Marmota marmota marmota | reverse complement strand
AAAAAAAAAAAAAAAAAACAACCCTGACAATAAGCTTTCATCTGGATGAGCCCTTTCCAGCTACACTCTGGTAAAGGAAGAATTGGGAAAGGAGAAATTTGGGGATTGTAATGTTTCTTTGGAAGAGAAGAAAGGAAGATTCATTTTGGGAACATCAATTTCTCTTCAAACATAAAGGCAAGGGATCACACTGTTAAATTTCAAGTATTATGATCTTTAAAAAAATAACTGAAGCAGTGTTATTTGGGTGGCATTATCTAATATGCTAGATTTGAAAATGTAACAGTATTAAAAACACTGTGACATTTCATTTTGTGTGTAATGTGGCTAATATAAAAAGTAAATATTCTGCCTTGACCCATTTCAAAGGCTTCAGAGGCTTGTATCAAAGAGGCATTCATGACAGCCTTGAGAAGCAAGACAGCTTGTCTTATTTGCCCCAGACCAGTGTCCAGGAGGCCAACCCAGGATGTGTGGGAAGGACTTGTCCAATATTACCTTGATCTCCTCCCCCTAGAATATTCATAGAGTACACTGTGTTCCTGAAAAAACTGATATAAAATTGTCAGCATAAGACAAATTCTGAAAAACTTGATTAGCTTTAAGTTGGAAAAGACACTAGAAAACATTAAAAACAAGAAACATTATGCATAAAAATTAATTTTTGTTGTTTTTTTAGGCCATGTAATCACCATAAATAAAAACACACTCCAAATGACAATCCAAGAAAAATAATTTGTAAGTGTATGTGTGTTGTGTGTGTGTGTGTGTGTTATTAGGGATTGAATCGAGGGGTACTCTACCATTGCCCTACATTCCCAGTACTTCTTTTTTTTAATATTTTTTTTAGATGTAGATGGACACAATATCTTTATTTTTATTTGTTTATTTTTATGTTGTCCTGGGGACCGTACCCAGGGCCTCACACATGCGAGGCAAGTGCTCTACCACTGAGATACAACCCTAGCCCTTCCCAGTGTTTTTTTATTTTTTACTTTGAAACAGGGTCTCCCTAAGTTGTTGAGGCAGGACTCGAACTTGCCATCCTCCTTCCTCATCTCCAGAGTGACTGGGATTACAGGTGTGTGCCACCACACCTATCCAGTATTCTTTTTTTGTTGTTGTTGTTTATTTTAATGTGGTGCTGAGGATCAAACCCAGTGCTCACGCATGCCAGGCAAGCGTGCTACTACTTAAGCCATATCCCCAGCCCCCTATCCAGTATTCTTAACTTATGTTTGAAACATTACAAGTTCTGTGAGGAGGAAGAAAAAGACATAAATAAGAAGCTCCTTAAAAATAACAACAACTAAGAACATGGAAAGTTTTTCACTTCAGCAATTTAAAAGTATGAATGGAGGCAGCAGGGAGAAAATATTTTCAACTACTAGAGAGACAGCATTTAAAAGACTTGTACCAGCAAATTTCTAGGTTATAAAAATTGGCAATTCTAAACTACAGGTGAAGATACAAATTGACATAGAATTTTTGTAGGTTATATGACAATGCCCATCAACATTTATAACATATATTGCTTTCAGAGCCACAAGTACTCTTTTCAAAGTCATGTGCCACTTAATGATATTTTGGTCAATGATTGAACAATGTTGGTCCCACAAAATTATATCACTTAGTGACATGACAGTGTCTAAGTTTGTGTAAGTGTAATCTATGATGTACGCACAATGACAAAATGGCCCAAAAACACATTTCTCAGAACATATCTCCCTATGTAAAGCAACACATGGATATATTTATACAGATGTAAGAAGATATGTACAAAATTGTTTAGAGCAGCATTACAATAAGAATAAATGTCCAATCAGTAGGGAAATGATTAAATAAATAAGTAAACGTCCATCCAATGCAAGATTCTGGATCTGCATTTGGTTCAATAAATTATTATAAAGCAATTATACCTATTAATAGCCCAGATGCCTCTTCATGTACCCTTCTATTCACAACCAAGTCCTCAGACGTAACCACTCCTGTCTATCATCATAGATTAGTTTTGCCTGTTTTGAATTTTATATAAATATAACCATACAGTACATTTTCTTTTGTGTCTCGTTTCTGCGATCATTATTGTTTGTGAACATACCACAATTTTATTTATCTATTCTCCAACTGGGACTACTAGGAATAAAACTTCTATAGACACTTCTTTTATGTATTTTTTTTAGTTCACACGTGTCTATATTTCTGCTAAGCATATACCTGGGAATGAAACATGAGTGTGTATGTTGTGTGTGTGTGTGTGTATGTGTGTATGTGTGTGTGGCATGTATTTTTTGTTTTGATAGACGCTGCCCAACAATTTTCCAACATGGTGTGCCAGTTTATATTCCCACCAACAATGTAAGACTTTCAGTTGTTTATATTAAAAATCTGGAAATGTATGTATTACATTTACCAGTAGCTATTTCTGGGGAGTAGACTAGGGAAGTATCCAGAACTGCACAGTTTATACACTTAAGTACTTATCATTATCTTAATTAATTTATTTTTGTGGTTCTGGGGATTAAACCCAGACCCCCCACATGCTAAGCAAGTGCTCTACCAACCACCAAGGTACACCTCCAGCCCCATTTGGTAACTGAACAACAGCATGTATTTTTTCCAGACAAGGTCTCTGTATGTTGTTCAGGCTAACCTTAAACTCCTAGGTTCAAGTGATCCTCCTCCCAAATAGCTGAGACTATAGGTTTGGGCCACCACACACAGAGGTATTGTATTCCTTTTT
>NW_026012311.1:0-2743 GCF_001458135.2 Marmota marmota marmota | reverse complement strand
GCCGCACTGCCCAATAAGGGCCTGTGTGGGCCCAGAGATATAAATAGACGGCACTGGAAGGCAGCGTGAGGGCCAGCGCCCCGCCGGGCTGGAGGGAGGGAGGGAGGGTGCTGGCCGCCACTCTAGGAAGACAGGTGTGGATGTGGCCCGAGGCCACGTGCTTCCGCTGCGCGGGACGCTCTGCGCTTGCGCAGTGCCTTCCCGCGCGGATGCCTCGCACCAATCCGGGCCGGCGGGCTGTTCTGCGCTTGCGCGGTGCCCTTCCCGCGCTGATTCCTCACACCCAGCCCCGCGTGCTGCTCTGAGCTTGCGCAGTACCTTCCCGCTCTGATTCTGCGCACCCAGGACCACGTGCTGCTCTGCGCTTGCGCAGTGCCTTCCCTCTTGGCTTCCGCGCAACAATCCAGTCCCGCAGGCTGCTCTGCGCTTGCTCAGTCCCTTCTCCTGTAGATTCCTTGCACCCAGTCCCACGTGCTGCTCTGCGCAGTGCCTTCCCGCTCTGATTCTGCGCACCCAGACCCACGTGCTACTCTGCGCTTGCGCAGTGCCTTCCCGCTCTGATTCCGCACAACCATCCAGACCCGGAGGCTGCTCTGCGCTTGCTCAGAGCCTTCTCGCGTGGATTGCTCCCACCCAAGCCCACGGGCTGCCCTGCACTTGCGTAATGCCTCCCCCCAGTATTTCCTCTCACCAGCCTCGTCTCGTGGGCCCTTCTGTGCTTCCGCAGTGCCTTCCCGCGCTGCTGCTTCGCACCCAGGCCCACGTGCTGCTCTTCGCTTGCGCAGATGCCTTCCCGCTCTGATTCCGCCTCAACAATCCAGTCCCATAGGCTGCTCTGCGCTTGCTCAGTGCCTTACCGTGCTGATTCCTGTCACCCAGTCGCACGGGCTGCTCTGCGCTTGCTCAGTGCCTTCCCTCGCTTCCTCGCGCCGACCCACTCCCGTGGGCCAGTCTGCGCCTGCGCACCCCTCCACGCGCGCCCCTCACAGAGCACTCTGCGCCTGCGCACGGTCTTCCCGCGCTTTGGGGCGTGCCACGGTGGACTCCCGTTCAGGCCTGAGCTGGGTGAGGACACTTGTTTTTTAAAGAGCGTCTGGAATTGTGGCCTTTTAAGGTAACAGATCTTTTATTTGATCTTTTAAAGTTGCAAAACGACAAAAAAAGAAAATGATTGGTCGACCTTAGTGCGCATGGCCCAGGTTCGCGTTGCCAGATAAGACTTAGGAGCGCCAAGTTCCCGATGTGCCATCGATGTCTTCTTTAGCGTCCTGTGTCCCAAATAACAATTTGCCATCAGATCCTTGGGAGTGTTCCCACCTAAAGGCATTAAGTAGGAAAATTCCCCAGAGGTCCATCTGTTAAAGGCTAGATCCCAGGTGGGACTGTTCACAGGTGGTGGAACTCTAGGAGGTGAGGCTACTGGGGAAATCCTTAGAAGTGTGCCCCAGAAGGGGGAAAGTAGGGGGACTGCAGCATTGTCCCCCTGCTGTGATCACCCAGCATGCCCACCAGAGGCCCAAAGCATCTGGTTTACCCAGTCATGGCCTGGAAGCTCCCAGACTCTAGGCCAGAATAAACCTGTTGTCTTTCTAAGTTACTTATCTCAGGCGTTTCATCATAGGCGTGTGAAACGGACCAACCAAACAGCCATCGCCAGGATCCATTTCCAGAATTTCTTCACCACCCCCAATCAGAAGCTTAGTACTCCTTAAAAAAATAACTCTCCATCTCTCCCTCCTCACCCCACACCCAGGAACCTCGGTTCTACTTTCTGTGTATGAATTTACCTATTCTAGGGGAACTTGGATAAACAGAAGCTCATTTATAATAGTTATCCTTTGCTGATTTATTCTTGAATTTAGCATGTCCTCAAGATTTGTCTGTTGTAGCCTATGTCAAGAACTTCTTTCCTTTTAAAGGCTAAATCATAGTCCACGGCACGTGTGTATCGCATTGGGGAAAAAAAAAATGTATCTTGGTAAGTAGAATTTCCTTAAAACATTTTAGAAGTTGTTCACATCGATGAAAAACATTTTAGAGGGAATCCCAGCAGCTCCGGAGGCTGAGGCAGGAGGATCGCAAGGTGGAGGCCAGCCTCAGCCACTTAGTGAGGCCCTAAGATATTTATCAAGAGCCTTTCTCTAAGTAAAAAAGCATTTAAAAAGGGCTGGGGATGGGGCTCTGTGGTGAAGCATCCCCTGTTTGGATTCCAGGATGGTTTTATTCTCCTCAGTAAGGAAATCCTCAAATCCTGGGTGGATAAATATTCGGCTCCTATTTCAGGCAGGATCCAGGTAGTTTCTGATCCTATATGCAGTGATCTTATGTGATCTAACGGCGTAGGTTCAGGTAGCTTGGCCTCATCTCTCTTAACTGACATAAGAAGCCGGCAGGAAATGACTTCTCTTTTTCATAACTGGCTGGACAGGAGCATTGCAAGACTCTTGAGGTGTGACTCCCGGGTGTCTCTGACCCAGGTCCCTTCTCTGTACCTGGCTCCACCTTTCCCTTCAAGAATTGCCGTTGCCTCCAGCCAGGGGAAAGAGCTCTTCCCTTCCAAGGGTGTGACTTCTGCTCATGTATCCTTGGGCCGAACTGAAGTCACATTGCCACATCGAGCTGCAGGGCTGTGACTTGGGAAATGCAGTTTAATCCTCTGTGGCCAATATCTATATATATCTATATCTCATGAACTCATGAATGTTCGTTTTCATGAAGTCTTACACCTCTTCTTTGTAACCTT
>NW_026012310.1:0-2743 GCF_001458135.2 Marmota marmota marmota | reverse complement strand
GGGTTAGGATTAGGAATAGTGTTAGGTTTAGGGATATGTATAGGGTTATTGTTTCAAATAGGGTTAAATTTAGTGTTAGTGTTATGTTAGGGTTAGCATTACGGTTAGTATTAGGGTTAGAATTAGGGTTAAGGTTAGTGTTAGGATTAATTTTAGGGTTAGGTTAGTGTTAGGGTTAGGATGATGTTTAGAGTTTGTGTTAGTGTTAGGGATAGTGTTATGGTTAGTGTTAAATTTAGGGTTAGTTTTAAACTTAGGGTCAGTGATAGGTTTAAGGTTAGGGTTATTGTTATTGTTAGGGTTAGGGTTAGTTTTAAACTTAGCGTCAGTGATAGGTTTAGGGTTAGGGTTATTTTTAGCATTAGGGTTAGGGTTAGGTATAAGGTTCGTGTAAGCATGAGGGTTAGGGTTAGTATTAGGGATAGGATTAGGTTTTGGGTTATCTTAAGTTTGGTTAAGTTTAGGGTTAGTGTTAGGTTTAAGTTAGTGTTATGGTTAGTGTTAGGATTAGGGTTAGGTAAGGGTTAGGGTTAGGGTTACGTTAGGGTAAAGTAAGGATTAGATTTAGGGTTATGTCAGGATTAGAGTTAGGGTTATTGTTAGTCTTCTGGTTAGTGTTAGTGTTAGGGTTAGGGTTAGGTTTAGTGTTAGGGTTAGGTTTAGTATAGGGTTAGTATTAGAGTTAGGGTTAGGTTTAGGGTTAGTGTTAGGGTTAGGGTTAGCTTTAGTGTTAGTGTTAGGGATCGTGTTAGGTTTAGGATTAGGCTTTGTGTAAGGTTTACACTTAGGGTTATTGTTAGGCTTAGAGTTAGTGTTATAGTTAGTGTCAGATTAAGTTTAGGATTAGTGTTTGTGTAAGGTTTAGAGATAGGTTTAGGGTTAGTGTTGGAATTACTGTTAGGTTTTGTGTTAGGTTTATGTTTATGTTTAGGATTAGGGTTAGGGTTAGTTTTAAGGTTTGGGTTATGTTTAGGGTTACAGTTACTGTTAGGGTTATGGAGAGGATTCATGTTTAGTTTAGGGTTAGGTTTAGTATTAGTGTTAATTTAGGGTTAGGGTTACAGTTAGGGTTAGTCTTCGGATAGGGTTAATATTAAGGTTAGGTTTAGTGTTAGAAATAGGGTTAGGGTTAGGTTTACATTAGGGTTAGGGTTAGGTTTCATGTTAGGGTTAAGGTTAGGGATAATATTAGGTTTACGTTAGGGTTAGGGTTAGGTTTACTGTTAGTTTTAGGGTTAGGATTAGGATGAGAGTTAGGATTGGGCTTTGGGTTAAGTTAAGGCTTATTTTTAGCTTTAGGTTTAATGTTAGGCTTAGGTAAGGGTTAGAGTTAGGATTAGGCTTAGGGTTATGTTTGCAATTAGGGTTAAGATTAGGTTTAGTGTTAGGGCTAACTGTAGCTTTAGGGTTAGGGTTAGGGTTAGTGATAGCATTAGATCAGGTTTAGGGTTATGGTTAGTGTTAGGGTTAGGGTTAAGTTTAAAGTTAGGGTTTGTTTAGGGTTAGCAGATGGTTTAGGTTTAGGGTTACTGGTAGTATAGGGTTAGGGTTAGGGTTAAGTTTAGTGTTAAGTTTAGGTTTAGGTTTCATGTAAGTGTTAGGGTTATGGTTAGTTTTATTTTTAGGGTTAAGGTTAGGGTTACTGTTATTGGTAGGGTTAGGGTTAAGTTTAGGGTTATTGTAAATGTTAATATTAGAGTTATTATTATGGTTAGTTTTATGGTTCATGTTAGCGTTAGATTTAGGGTTAGTGTTAGGGTTAGTGTTAGGTTTAGGTTTAGGGTTAATGTTAGTGTTAGGGTTATGGTTAGGGATAGTTTTAGGGTTACAGATAGGTTTAGTGTTACTGTGAGTGTTAGGCCTAGTGTTAGGGTTAGAAGTAGTGTTAGGTTTATGTTTAGGGTTAGTTTTAGGTTTAGGGTTATGGTTATGGTGAGATTTAGTATTAGATTTTATTGTTAGAGTTAGAGTTAGTTTTAGTGTTAGTTATAGGGTTCATGTAAGCATGAGGTTTAGGGTTAGTATTAGGGATAGGATTAGGTTTTGGGTTATCTTAAGTGTTTGTTAGGGTTAGGGTTAGGGATAGTGTTAGAGTTAGGGATAGGTTTAGGGTTAGTGCTATTGTTAGGTTTGGGGTTAGTGTTATGGTTAGGGTTAGGTTTAGTGTTAGGGTTAGTTTTAGAGTTAGGATTAGGGTTATGATTAGGGTTAGTTTTATGGTTAGGTTTAGAGTCAGGGTTTGGGTTAGGTTTAGGGTTAGTTTTAGAGTTAGGTTTAGGGTTAGGGTAAGTGTTAATATTAGTGTTAGGTTCAGGGATATGTATGTGTTAGGGTAAGGTTAGGTTTAGGGTCTCTCTTATGGTTAGTGATAGGATTAGGGTTAGAGTTATTTTTAGGATTAGAGTTAGAATGAGTTTTAGGATTAGGCTTAGGTTTAGTTTTAGGATTACGTGTAGAATAGTGTTAGTGTTAGGGTTAGGGTTAGTTTTAAGGTAAAAGTTACGGTTACTGTTTTTGTTAGGTTTAGGGTTAGTGTGAGGGTTAAGGTTAGGATTATGTTTAGTGTATTTGTTAGTGTTAGTGTTAGAGTTAAAGATAGGGATAGTGTTAGGGTTTGGGATATGTTTAGGGTTACGTCTAGATTTAGGGTTAGTGCTAGAATTAGTGTTATGGTAGGATTCGGGTTTTGGTTAATGTTAGGGTTAGGTTTAGGGTTAAGGTTAGTTTTGACATTAGGGTAAAA
>NW_026012309.1:0-2744 GCF_001458135.2 Marmota marmota marmota | reverse complement strand
TTTTTTTTTTTTTTTTTTTTTTTTTTTTTTTGAGGCTATTGTGAATGGGGTGGTTTTCCTAATTTCTCTTTCAGAGGATTCATCAGTGATATATAGAAATGCATATGATTTATGGGTATTGACCTGGTTGAAATTGATGTTTAAATGCTTACATTGTGTATTTTTCCTGATTCAGTTTGGGCAGATCATGTGCCTCCAGAAATTTTTTGGCGTCTTTGGGATTTTCTATTTTAATGCAATATAGATTTTCAAAATAGTTTCTAATTATCTTGTATATTTTATTAGTGTCTGTTTTGATGTTTCCTTTTTTAATATAAAATTTTAGTAAGTTGTGTTTTCTGTCTTGTTCTTTTCTTTAGGGAATTTAAGAGTTTATCAATTTTATTTATTTTTTCAAAGAACCAGCTTTTTGTTTTGTCAATTTTTTCAATCGTTCCTTTTGTTTCAGTTTCATTGATTTCAGCCTTGATTTTAATTATTTCCTGTCTTCTACTTCTTTTGGTGTTGATTTGTATTTCTTTTTCTAGGGCTTTGAGATGTAATTTCAGGTTTTTTATTTATTGACTTTTACTTCTTTTAATGGCATAATGGTATAATGGCATAATTTGGCGTGAACATACTTTATATACAGAGTTACGAAAAATTGTGCTGTAAATAGGTAATAATGAGTGTAATGCATTCCACTATTGTCATGTTTGTAAAAAATAAATAAATAAGGAAAGAAAGAAAGAAAGAAAGAAAGAAAAGGCTTAACACAATGAACTTTCCTCTTAGCATTGCCTTCATAGTGTCCCAGAGATTTTGATATGTTGTATTTGAGTTCATTTTTTAAAATCTCTTCCCTAATGTCTTCTGTTACTCATGCATCATTAAGTAGCATATTATTTAATCTCCAGGTGTCCAGTAGCTTCTATTTTTTATTTTTTCATTTACTTCTAATTTCATTCCATTATGGTCAGATATGATTCAGGGTATCTCTGCTTTTTGTGTATTTTCTAAGACTTGCTTTGTAGCATAACATATAGTCTGTTTTGGAGAAGGATCCATGTGCTATTGAGAAAAAAGTGTGTTTGCTCATTGATGTATGAAATACTCTATATATGTCTGTTAAGTCCAAATTATTCATTGTAGTATTAAGTTCTATAATTTCTTTGTTTAGGTTTTGTTTGGAGGATCTAGCCAATGGTGAGAGAGTTGTGTTAACACCATCCATTATTATTGTGTTGTGGTCTATTTGATTCTTGAAGTTGAGAAGGGTTGGTTGGATGTATGTAGATGCACCATTGTTTGAGGCATAGATATGTATGATTGTTATGTCTTATTGATGTGTGATCCCCTTATGCAGTATGAAATGTCCTTCTTTATCCCTCTTTACTAACTTTGGTTTGAATTCCACTTTATTTGATATGAGGATGGAAATCCCTGCTTGCATATGCAGTCCATGTGAGTGGTGTGTTTTTTCACCTTCAGTCTGTGGATGTCTTTTACTATGAGTCTCTGGTAGGCAGCATATTGTTGGGTCTTTCTTTTTAACCCAATCAGCTAGTCTGTGTCTTTTAATCAATGAGTTTAGGCCATTAACATACAGGGTTATTATTGAAATATGGTTTGTATTCCCAGTAATTTTGGTCTGTTTTGGTTTTTTACTTGACTTGGCTTTTCCTTTAGTGTAGTTCCTCCCTTTGTGGGATTTTCAGTGTTGATTTTCATTTCTTCCTCGTGGAATATTTTCCAAGAATGTTCTGTAGTGTAGGCTTTCTCATTGTTTATCATTTTATTTTGTCATCCAATCTGAAGCTTGATTTTGCTGGATGTAAGATTCTTGGTTGGCATGCATTTTCTTTTGGAGCTTGGTATATGTTGTTCCAGGATCTCCTGGCTTTGAGGGTCTGGATTGAGAAATCTGTGGAGATCTGAATTGGTTTCCCACTATATATAATCTGAAACTTTTCTCTTGTAGTTTTTAAAATTCTATCCTTGTTCTGTATTCTAGGCATTTTCATTATTATGTGTCAAGTGTGGATCTGTTGTACATACGGTGTTCTGTAAGTCTCTTGTATTTGATTTTCCAATTCATTCTTCATGTTTGGGAAATTTTCTGATATTATTTCATTGAAGAGATTATGCATTCCTTTGGTTTGTATCTCTGTGCCTTCCTCTATCCCATTAAATTTTAGATTTGGTCTTTGGATGTTATCCCATAATTCTTGGAGGTTCTATTCAGGGTTTCTTACCATCCTCATTGTGTGGTCAACTTTATTCTCAATATTGTATATTTTGTCTTCATTGTCTGAGGTTCTGTTTTCCAAGTGGTCTAGTCTGGTAGTGATGCTTATTATTGAATTTTTTTATGTGGTTTATTGTCTCCTTCATTTAAAGGATTTCTATTTGTTTTGCTTTTTTTAAGAATCTCTGTCTCTGTCTTGAAATAATCTGTTGCTGTCTGTATTTGTTCTCTTATCTCTTAGTTGGAGTGATCAGTTGTTGCCTATATTTGCTCTCTTATGTCATTATTTGATTTGCAGATCATTTTAATTATGTATATTTTGAACTTCTTCTTTAACATTTCATCTACCATGCTGTCAAAAAAAATTTCTATTATTGTATCACCTTGGCTAGTTTGGAGTACTTTCTTCCTTTGTCTTTTCTTGCTTTTCGTGTGTCTTTCCTTCAAGCAATGTGGAACCTAGGCATTAGTTTCTACCTGATAATCTTAAATTATTATATATATATATATATATATA
>NW_026012308.1:0-2744 GCF_001458135.2 Marmota marmota marmota | reverse complement strand
AAAAAAAAAAAAAAAAAAAAAAAAAAAAGAAAGAAAGAGCTACACAGGTACAGGTACAATGTGAAAAGTGTGTAGTACAGAAGAGGTTGCCTTGGCGACAAGCCCAAAGGAGGATGGAACGGAAGCTTTGTGTTGGAGAGGGTACCAGACAGCAGAATCACTTCTATGAAGAACAGAAGTACCTGTGAGGAAGCAAAACCACTCAGTTTGGCTAAAGGAGGGTGTATGCTAGGGATGAGGTCCTTCAAAGGAACCTGGACATTATTCTTCAGGAAAGTGATTTTCATAACCAGCTCCCCAGAGGGATCTCCCTGGAGATGGTCACAGCCCTGGATCTCTCTAGATCTATTTTTGAAAAGCTCCTGAGTATGTTGACCAGGTTTAGAAACCACTGCTTCAGACAGTGTGGTTCCAGTAACATAATCTAGGGAAAGAACATGATCAGATTTTCATTTAAAAAAATATCCTTTTAACCCAAATGTGGAAGTCATGCTGGGAAACAGATTGGAGGGGGGAGAG
Organism: Marmota marmota marmota; assembly: GCF_001458135.2. Classification (NCBI taxonomy): domain Eukaryota; kingdom Metazoa; phylum Chordata; class Mammalia; order Rodentia; family Sciuridae; genus Marmota; species Marmota marmota. The sequence goes on along the minus strand of NW_026012308.1, from coordinate 2,225 downwards.
AGAGAGAGAGAGAGAGAGAGCGCGCACGAGAGCGAGCGAGCGCAGGGACCAAGGCAGGGGGTCCTCAGGTTGATGCAAAGGATGAGACTGACAGCTCCTGTCACTGTACAGAAGGAACTAGGTGGGTGACACTCTTATTGATGTTCTTGTTTCTGGGAGAAAATGTTGCTGAACATTGGCAAAATCTTCAAGGTGATTAAAAATAACTGAGGGAGACCCACAGTTTCTAGCAGGGACACAAAGCAGACAGTGGCACCATCTATCAAAACGGAGAGTCAAAAAGGATCAGGTTTGGAGAGAGAGACTGTGATCCTTTGTCTGATCTGTGAGCCGGCAAGTGTGTTAAGTAGATGTGAAGATCAGAGGGTCCTGGCTTCAGGAGGGGTGTTTAATGCGAAAGGAGGAGTGAGTTGCCCAGAGAGAGGGCGGGGGAGCAGTTGAGAAGAGAAGAGCACCTCCCCATCCACCCACCAGGCAGGTAGCAGAAGCTCCTGAGCAGACACAGCAGAAGGTGGAGGAGTCAGAAAACTGGCAAGAGGGAGAGGTGCGGAAAAGAGAAAGCTTGGTGTCCTCCCCAGCAGCCTTGAAGAAGAAAGGTGGGGTCCAGCAGGTCCAAAGGCCACCTTCCACCCAGCAGCAGGCATCCTGGGAGCAGCGGGTGCAGTCCGGGAAGGGAAAGAGGAGGAGAGCAGAACCGTGGGTCTCCCTCAATTATTTTTAAGCTCCTTGCAGATTTTTGTCAACCTCAGCAGCATTTTCTCCCAGAAACAAGAGCGGGAGAGTGCTTGGGGCCTGGGTGTGGCTCCTGAAGTCCTAATTGTTGAGTGAGAAGGTTCTGGGAGCTTTGGTGTCCTGGAAAGCCAGTTGGAGAAGCCAGCAGCCCCACCCTCCAGACAGATGCCAGCTCAGCTCTGCGGAACTTGTACATTACTTCTAATTTTTCTTCTGATTTTTTTGCAGCAATCACCCAGTGCTCAGAGATCATTCTAGATACACAAAAAGACAAAAGACGTTTTAAGAGGAAAATTAAGTCCTTCTCCCTCATTCTAGGCTCTCCACTGTTTGTGTTTTCATTTGAGTTTCAAGGAGACGTGAGACCTACATTAAAAAGAGGTTCACAGAAACCCCATCCCTAGGTATATATTCCATAAGCCTTTTTTCCCCCCACAAGCAAGATTTAGTATTTGTCATCTGTAGAGTTCAAATCTCATTATGGATACAAATGAATTCATATATCCAGCACCCCTGGGAAGTGGGGAAGAGTAATTACCCCTGTGTTGTAGGGCTGGTTTTTGGATTAGATAACATGGTGCTGTGAGTAGTTTCATTCATTTATTCACTCGGCAGATATTTTTATTGACTGCCTACTCGGTACAAAATAGTGCCTATGAAACTCTGCCCTGCCCACAGGAACGTAGTATCGAGCTGGGGGGCAAGACATAACATGCACGCTCAGTTTAAAAACACTGCAAAGAATCAGGCTATATGTCATTGCTTGCAAAATGAAATGCAGAACATAAGAGCTCTTGTTTCCCAGGGGTGATCACTTGGGACCTGGAAAGGCTCTGCTGAGGAGGGGACCTTGGAGTGAGATTTAGCAAAGTGGCTGGGGGCACTTGCTGGCTCCGGATTGCTGGCTCAGCAAGTGTCCCTGACGTTGGTCTTTCCTGCCTGTCTCCAGAACACTGGCTCCCTGCTCCCTCACTCCACAACTCTGCTCCCCAGCCCCACACCACTCCTATATTGGGTTAGAACTTTCCTGTCCATGTCCCTCCCTAATGTGTCACTGTGAAGCCCTGCCTCTTTGCACATAGTGGGGACTTTGTAAAAATCTGTGGGATGAGGAAATGAAGTGCTCTCTAGATATAGAGTAGGGAGTGAGACCAAATGCGCTTGGGGTGTTTGGGAGAGAGTGATTCAGCCTTGAGGGGTTGGAGTCAAGCAGTGTGTGGGAGAACCATGAGAGGACAGATGAGGACCCAATCACGGCGATTCCTGTATGTCCCACAAACCAGGCTCAGAACGGCCTTTGAGCCTGGTGTGGTGGCACATGCCCGTAATCACAGTGACTTGGGAGGCTGAGACAGGAGGATTGTAAGTTTGAGGTCAGCCTTGGCAATTTAGCGAGATCTCATCTCAAAATAAAAAGGGCTGGGGATGTAGCTCAGTGGTAGAGCAACCCCAGGTTCAATCCCCAGTACCAAAAAAAAAAAAAAAAAAAGGGT
>NW_026012307.1:0-2744 GCF_001458135.2 Marmota marmota marmota | reverse complement strand
CCCTAAGCAACTCAGTGAGACCCTGTCTCTAAATACAATATAAAAAGGGCAGGGGATGGGGCTCAGTGGTTAAGCACCCTTGGGTTCAATCCCTGGCATCCCCTCCCCAATGGATCCAGTAAAAATGTTTTTCTTTTTTTTTAATTTTTGGGTTTTTTTGGTATCAGGGATTGAACTCAAGGGCACTTGAACTACTGAGCCCCATCCCCAGCCCTTTTTTAAATATTTAGAGACAGGGTCTCACTGAGTTGCTTAGGGCCTCACCATTGTTGAGGTTGGCTTTCAACTCACGATCCTCCTGCCTCAGCCTCCTGGGCTGCTGGGCTGCTGGGATTACAGGCAGTACAGGCTGTCAGAAAAGGTCATGTGCTTCCTTCCCAGCTCTCTTGGGGCACTTCACTCAGCATGAAGTCAACCGCCACCGCACATAGTCACATCTTGATGCCCCCTTGGACAACTCAGCCAAGCTCCCAGCCAACCCCAGCATGAACTTGAAGCCATCTTACTACAGATGGCTCTAATATCTGACTACACACAAGACACCCTTTTGAGGAGTACCCAGCCAGGCCCTTCCCAGAATTCCCCACCCACAGAAATGGGAACAAAATAGAAAAGCTGTTTTAAGGGGCAAACTTCTGCAGCCATTTCCTTGCATGACTCTGGTCATAGAAAGAGATCTTTGGTGTTGTGCCCACTTCACAGAGGAGGAAACCGAGGCTCCGAGAGTTGAGGAATTTGCCTATGATCATAAACCTGGCAATTGGGAGAGACGCGACTGAAGCCTGCTCTAAAGACAAATCACATCCCCTTCTCACACAGCCCCCTGCCATTTGGTCACTTCCAAGGAGAGAACATTCTTTTCAGACTCAACTGGTTCCCAAACCTGGCTGTGCGTCAGAGCGGCTGTGTTGAGTGTTAAAGATAGACACTTCCAGGCCCCACCCCAGGCCTCCTGAGTCACAATGTCAGGCATGGGGCCAGGACTCTGCATTCTAAACTGCCACCCCAGGCGTCCTTAAGGCAATCGGTGTCTGAACCACCAGTAAGTAGGCCACCTGCTCAGTACGGTTATCGTAAAACAACTAGAAGGGACCAGTAAGATTTTCTGTCACATGTATGAGTGTCACAAAGGCACTCATGATATGTGCTCATGGGATTAAATTTAGACCTTTGTAAAAAAACATTTTTGGTACTGGGGATCAAACCCAGGGGTGCTTAAGCACTGAGCCACATCCCCAGTCCTTTTTATTGCTTATTTATAGACAGAGTGTCATTATGTTGCTTAGGGCCTCGCTAATTGCTGAAGATGGCCTCCAACTTATGATCCTCCTGCCTCAGCCTCCTGAGTCACTGGCCTCTTTTCTATTATTGATGTATTCATTTCTTTTTTGACATGGTGTCTCATTATGTTGTCCAGGCTGGCCTCTAACTCCTGGGTGCAAGCGATCCTCTGCCTCGGCCTTCTCAGCAGCTAAGACTACACATATGTGCCAAGTCACCTGGCAAAAAAAATAAATAAATAAACATTTTTTTGACAGTGCTGGGGAGAGGACCCAGGGCTTCCCACCATGCTAGGCAAGTGCTTAACCAGTGAGCTAAACCCCGGCCCAGTGTTTAGACAGTCTTGACCTTAACAGCTCCATGGCCCCCACCTGGAGGAACTTACAGCTGAACTGAGGAGATAAGATAGGATGTGGGTTGAGAACAATTGAATGAGAAGCCTGTGGCTTGACAGTAAGCACAGACACACAATGCAGGGGAATCTGACGTAATCCTGGCCACCAGCTTGGGAGGGGCTCCAAGGAGGAGGGGGCAGGCTGGAGTTAGGAGTGGGGTAAGGCCTGAGGTGACTGCAGGTGGCCCAGGGCTGCAGGAGAGGCCATCATGGGGTAGGGGAGGCTGTGTTGTCCTGCGGATATGAGCGAGGGAACAGGAGGGCCACCAAGAGCAGATCAGGGAGGGGCTTGGGGACCTCAAACTGGCTCCGAATTTTGATTTTCTCAGTTTTCAAAAGCTACTGTCATTAACGATCAAGTAGTACATTACTGAAAATTCAAAGAAAAGATTTCTACTTTCCAGGACATCAACTAACATTTTTCTTATGACAGTTTTATAGAAGACATTGGGGAGAAATTTAAGGAAGAGAAAGATAAAAAACAAAACACTTGTTTCTGTCCTTGAGGGGCTTAAAATCTAATAGGGTACACCAGAATGCCTAAAACGAGAAAGAAAATTCCAAGTGCTGACAAGGACTCGCAGACTCAGCTGATAGCGCAGAAACCCTCACAACTGCTTTAAGAAACTTCTACAGTTTCTATGAAAGCTGAAAATAGGGTTGGGGATGCAGGTGAGTGGTAGAGCACTTGGCTGGTAAGCAGAGACTCTGGGTCCATCCCCAGCATCGCATTTAAAAAAGGAGGGGGGGGCTGGGGTTGTGGCTCAGTGGTAAATCGCTTGCCTTGCGTGCATGGGGCACTGGGTTTGATCCTTAGCACCACACAAATAAATAAAAGTACTGTATCCATCTACAACCAAAAATTTAAAAAGAAAGAAAAAATAAAGAAAGAAAAGACGCAGGTGCAGTGGCGCACACCTGTAATCCCATAGGCTTGGAAGGCCGAGGCAAGAGGATCATGAGTTCAAAGCCAGCCTCAGCAAACTTGAGGCCCTAAGCAACTCAGTGAGACCCTGTCTCTAAATACAATATAAAAAGGGCAGGGGATGGGGCTCAGTGGTTAAGCACC
>NW_026012306.1:0-2744 GCF_001458135.2 Marmota marmota marmota | reverse complement strand
AAAAAAAAAAAAAAAAAAAAAAAGATAGGAAATAAAGAACTCACAGGGATATGAAAGAATTTTGCCATTGTTACCAGTAGGGCCAGGATTCAAATACAGGAAGCCAAGCTGCAGAACCTGTACATCTAGACAAAATATGGAATATCTTCAGTGATTCTTAGTCCCATCAAGATAAGAAAATGTATAAAATAAGTCTTAATGAAAGAATCAATGAGAGTTACTAGCAAAGTAAAAAAGCTAGTAATTATTAACTAAGCTTATTTCCTTATTTGATAAAGTGGAAATATGAGTTCAAATTAATTCCTCCTGAACCCCAATGTATGTTACTGGACTCTTATTCAGTTATTGGTTCCTAAATGGGGAGATTAGCTTCTAATTCTAATATTCCTCAAAGTTTACTATTTTTCCTATTCTGCCTCAGGCTAAATTTAGTATACATCTGAATGAAATATAAGAACCATGTTTATCCTACTAATTTCAAATGTTTAGTAAAACAACTATAGATCCCTGGCTATCATCTCCAAAGCCACTGAATTTAGAATATCTAAAGATGAAACGGGGATCAATATCTTACATGAATTCTCATGGTTTTCACATACATTAAATTTGAAAATACTTGTTATAAGGATGTTGTTAATTCTTAAGACTTAACAAAGAGGAGAACATGAATATTACTAGAATTGACCATTTATAACAAGATTACAACAATTCAAAAAAGATTAGAAAGATAAATAGGAGATGAAGGATTTATTGATTTTCTTCAATGTAGTAATCTATTCACTATACTTATGCATATCAAAATATTATATTGTAAATCTCAAGTATAGACAAAAATAAAATTAGACAAATAAAAACAACTAGGATTGTCATCATATAATATTTAAACCCTCAAACATAACTGAGAATGAGGTTCTAATGAAAATCATAAAATTAATAATTTGTATGACATTTTAAATTAGCACAAATGATTTCCTCCAAATCATCAATAATATATCATATATTCACAATCCATTTCATAATTGGTTCTAAACTCTTTTTGAGAATTAATATTGACTTTCCTTCAGAATTTGTACTTTCTTAATTTTTAGATTAAAAAACAGGTCATCTCTAATCCTTTGACACCCTTGAGAGTCTTTAGAATTACTCAAGGGATATTCATAGAGGCTTAAGAATTCTGTAGATTCTTTCATCATGGTGGATTGTGACTTTTTCTGCCTTAGAGTCTAGAGCTCAATGGTGAAAGACATCCTTGGCTAAGGATAAGAGTGATTATGAATTAGAAACAAACCCACATTAAAAATTACACTTAACTTTGTTTAATTTTTTTCTTGGTCATTCAAGATATAAATGAATGGTGAGCTGTGCTAGCTCAACCAGGAGTAAAGCACTGTATTCTCCAAAAAGTGGATGTCTTATCAGACTCTAAAATCACAACTGAATCCTTCTCCCCAGCGATTCAACTGACTTCACTTCTTACATGTCTTATACTTTCTTGAATACTCAACAAGTTTGGCCTACATTTTCTTATTCATTCAAAATTATGAGTTCCCTCTCAGTTAAAACACGTTTAAGAGTACTCATTGTGCATCCCAGACTTAAAGGAAGAAGAACCTACTTTTCTTTCCTTTTATCATTAACAGATAATAAATGTATATTATTTTTTTTAACATTTCCACATTTTTATTTCTGATCTAGAAGTTATTTCACCTCTTCTTCATCTAGGAGACCAAGTTGCATTTACCATGGACAACATAATCCACTACCTTAGGAAGTAAGTTCTGCCTCATAGAATACTGTAGGTCTCTCTCAGCTAGAGGCCATGACAGTTACACCTGAAACTGAATTCCTTTTCTCTTCCTTTCTCCTCCCTTACAACGTACCTCTTTATTCTTGCTTTCTTTGTAATACTGACAATAATGTTGGCAACTTTAGATGATTAAATGTAACATCTTATTGTGATGGTAAGCATACCTAGATAGAAGAGCTATGACCTGTATTTTTTTGATAAATTCTTTATCTATAACAACTAATGAAGATAACAAAATACCACTTCCATTTTTAGAGAGCAATTTTAAGAAGATGATGCTAAAGTATAACAACAGGGATACAGTCAAATATGTTCATTTCATTTATAGTCTACCTTCATTTTAATTTTTCTTCCATAGTTAACTTTGTCCATGTTGCCAATAACAACATATACATTGTTATTGTTAAAGACAGTATATATTAAAAATTGATCCAGACATCATAGTATAGTTTATTATGGAGAATGATTTAAGAAATTCAAGAATTCACTCAATAGAATTGTTCACAAGGTACCAACAATGCTCCAGGACTTAGATTGAAAGATGACTAATACTCAGTTCCTGTTTAAAGAAGATTGCAGTCATATTTCTACATAAAGACATACTAGCATTGTTCCTTCTTTTCTTTTGCTTTACTTCAGGATAAAACCAGCTAATATTCAAATAAAATAATGGTTGCTGAGTTAAAAGTAGCAATATCTTTTATTCAGAGGTAAGATGTTTTTCAAAGATTCTCCTCTTAATGTAGACAAATAACAATTGTTAAGCATGTTGCATTATGTCCAAAAATCAAATAAATGAAATTTAAGTGGGAATATATCTATAGTAAACTTACACAAACTCAAAATATTTTCTTAGAATCAGAGTATGTATGTATATACATATATATATATATATATATATATATATATATATATATATATATATACACACACACAC
>NW_026012305.1:0-2744 GCF_001458135.2 Marmota marmota marmota | reverse complement strand
ATGGTTCAGTTCTGGGGCTATTCAGTGCGTCTTGGACCTGAGCTCCCCGAAGAGAAGCCCTCCGGGCGCCGTCTTTACCAACAGGAATGAATGAGATTAACAATAAAAACACTAGAAATAACCAAAGTATCCCAAAATAGAAACTGGCCAATTAAATAATGCTGTCTCAAGCAATGCAAAAAAGTAATAAATACACAGATTGTAACTACACAAAAAAGCATTTATGAAAAATAAATGTGCCCGGGCCACACGCATGCCAGGCGAGCGCACTACCGCTTGAGCCACATCCCCAGCCCTATGAAAAATCTTTTTTTTTTTTAATGTTTATTTTTTAGTTTTCGCCGGACACAACATCTTTTGTTTGTATGTGGTGTTGGGCCGCACACATGCCAGGCGAGCGCGCTACCGCTTGAGCCACATCCCCAGCCCCCCCTATGAAAAATCTTAAGTGTGAAATTTATACAACCACGACTATGCTAAAACAAAACTCTGCATAATGTATTGATCCAGATAGGAAATAGCATGAAAAACTGAAATAAATCTATTAGGATGTCAGAATTATTGGTGAAAAAGTTTATAAACAGATTTAAAATGTAGCAATTATAAGATTCATACAAACATTGAAAATAATGATGATCTACGTTTGTGTATAAAAAGATATTGAAGAAAAAATTTATTTTTCTTGGTACTGGGAATTTAACCCAGGGACACACTACCTGCTGAAGTACAACCCCAGCCCTTTTTCTTAATTTTGAGACAATCTTACTAAATTGTGTGGGGCCTTGATAAATTGCTGAGGCTGGGCAGGAAAAAAGCCCTTCTGACTCAGGTTTTTGAGTTGATGGGATTATAGGTGTGGGCCTTCCCAGCTCACCCTACCCTGTCAGTGGATTGATGAAATTCTGTTGTGTGTGGTACTGAGGATGGAACCCAGGGCCTCATGCATGCTAGGCAAATACTCTACCACTGAGCCACATCCCCAGCCTGGGATTGATGAAATTATAATTGACAACAGAGATTGCAAAATAGTATGTATGTCATGATCCTGATTATGTTAAAGACAGTGTTAGAGTGATTATGCGTGTCAGAAATTGCATAATAATGAACAGCAAAGTATTAACATTGATTAAGGCTGAGTGGTAGGATTATGGTAATTTTTAAAGTTTTTTTTTTCTTTTATATTTATTTTTTAGTTTTCGGCGGACACAACATCTTAGTTTGTATGTGGTGCTGAGGATCGAACCCAAGCCACACGCATGCCAGGCGAGCATGCTACCGCTTGAGCCACATCCCCAGCCCTTATGGTAATTTTTAAATTTAAAAATTTTCCATATTGGGCTGGGGTTCCTCAGCACCACATAAAAATAAATAAATAAAATAAAGGTATTGTGCCCAACTACAACTAAAAAATAAAATATAAAAAAAATGTTCGTACTGATATTTTTATTTATCTTTTTATAATTTAGATGATTTAGATGCAACATAAATTGTATTTCAATATCTAAATATCTTTTTATGATTTTTATCTGAATCCACAGATGCTTTACCACTGAGCTACATCTCCAGCCCTTTAAAAATAATTTTTTTTCTTTTAGAATTCTGAAACATGGTCTCATTAAGTTGAATGGGCTGGCCTTGAACTTGCATTCCTCCTGCTTTAGCTTCCTGAGTAGCTGGGATTACAGATGTGCACAACTGGACCTGGGCTGGTAATTTTACTTTTATAATAAGACTTTATTTATTTATTTGTAGTGCTAGGGATCCAACCCAGGACCTCACATGTGGTAGGCAAATGCTCTACCACTGAGCTACACCCCTTCCCCTTAATCAGATTTTAAAACATCATTTCCATTAAGAAAATAAAAAAGTTCCTAATGCAGCAGACATTAGACAAAATACATCAGTCTTTCTGACCTGTGCCCCAAATGTCTCATAGGACAGGAATGGCAACTATTTGGCCCCTGGCTAAGGGCAGATTGGCTTATTATGTCCAACTCTTCTACCCACTTCTGTAATTAGATTACATGTCCAGTCCCATTACCTTGAGACTTGTCAGTGCCTTCCAGGCACTGAATACTTTCCCCTCCCCTGGTCCTAGAACTTGACCACGTGACTTGCCTTGACCAATGGCAAGTCAGCTCAAGAAAAAGCTAAGTCCCTGTTAAGGGTCTACAGTTTGTGTGTGTGTGTGTGTGTTTCAGATTCTTGTTGCTTGTTCTATCCGCCCCTAGAGGAACATGTCCCTTGGGGATGCCACTTCTTCAGGCTGGGTCCTGGAACAAGTGCTACTTGAAGCAGACCCAACTTGACTCAGCTTCAAGCCAAGTCCAGTGGAGCCTACCTGGTCCAGTGGAGCCCCCAGGTGATCCAGAACTGTGAGCAAGAAATAAATGTTTGGGCTGGGGATGTGGCTCAAGCGGTAGCGCGCTCGCCTGGCATGCGTGCGGCCAGGGTTCGATCCTCAGCACCACATACAAACAAAGATGTTGTGTCTGCCGAAAACTAGAAAATAAATAAAATAAGATAAAATAAAAAATAAAACACAGATTAAATTTGAAGTTTAAAAAAAAATAAATAAAAAAATAAATGTTTGCTGTTGTAGATGACTGAGTCTCAAGGTTGTTCCTTATACAGCATTGCCACAGCGAGAGGCCACCTAATACTCCAGACATGGCGTTCTCTCTCCAACTCCCTAGTCTTTCCTTGCTTCTTTTTTCCCTCCCCCCTCCCCTCCAACCTCCCCT
>NW_026012304.1:0-2744 GCF_001458135.2 Marmota marmota marmota | reverse complement strand
GGGTTAGGGTTAGTGCTAGGCCTAGTGTTAGGGTTACGCTTAGGGCTAGGTTTATGGCTAGGTTTAGTGCTAGGTTTTGTTTGAGGTTTATGGCTAGCATTAGGGCTATGAGTAATTTAAGAGCTACGGTTATGTTTATGACTAGTTTTAGGGTTAGGTTATGGATAAGTCCAGTGTTATTGTTAGGTTTGGTGTTAGGATAAAGTTTAGAGCTAGGGTTTCTGTTAGGGTAAGAGTCAGTGTTTGTGTTAGCATTTGGTTTAGGGTTAGGGCCAGAATTAGAACTAGGGTTAAGTCTAGAGATAGGGTTAGTCTTTGTGTTAGATTAATGGTTATTGTTAGGGCTAGGGCTAGGTTTTTGTTCAGGGCTAGGGCTAGAGTTATGGCTGTATTTACGATTAAGTTTAGGTCTAGTGCTAGTGTTACGGTTAGGTTTACGTATAAGTTTAATGGTAGGTCTAGTATTAGGGTTCAGTTTAGGGTTTGTGTCAGGCTTAGACCTAGGGTTAGTGTTAGGGTCAGTATAAGGGTCAGGGATAGGCTTAGGGCTTGGGTTAAGGTTAGAGATAGATTGAGGGCCTAGGGTTAAACCTAGTAATAGAGTTAGGGTTTGGGGTAGGCTAAGGATTAGGGTTAGGACTAGGGTAGCATTACAGTGAGGGTTTGGCTTAGGGTAAGTGATAGGTTTAGAGCTAGGGTTAGGGTTATGTTTAGGGCTAGGGTTAGGGTTAGAGTTAGGGTTAAATCTAGGTTAGGGCTCATATTAAGGCTAGGTTTTTGTTAGGATTAGGGCTATGGCTAATGTAAGAAGTGGCATTACAATTAGGGCTACTTTTAGGGTTAGGTTTAGGGCTAGGTCTAGTTTTCAGGTTAGGTTTAGAGTTAGGGTGATGTTTAGAACTAGGGTTAGTTTTATGGTCAGAGTCACAGTCAGTATTAACTGTAGGGTTAGGGTTAGGACTCGAAATAGGGCTAGGGTTAGGGCTAGGTTTATCATTAGGATTTGGTTTAGGTTATGGTTTAAGATTAGGGCTATAGCTCACTTTAGTTTGAGGGCGATGGTTAAGGTTAGCTAGTTTTTAAATTACCATTAGGGAAAGGACCAGTGTTTGGTGAGGTTTAGGTTTAGGGTTAGATTTAGAGTTAGGGTTAGATCTAGGTTCAGGGCTAGGGCTATGTTTAGGGCTCTATTTGGTCTAGGGTTAGGGCTATGCTTTGGATTATGGTAAGGGATAAGTTTAGAACTAGGGATAGGGATAGGGCGAGAGTTAGAGTTAGTCTTAGGGCTAAGGATATGGTTAGGTTTAGGGTTAGGGCTAAATTAGGGCTAGGATTAGAGCTAGGATTAGTATTAGAGCTAGGCCTTGGTTTGGGGCTAGAATTAGGATTAGCATGAGAGTATGATATGATGTTATATTTAGGTTTAGGGCTAGGGCACCAGTTAAATTTAGGGTTATGGCTAGTGCTAGGGTTAGGGTTTACGATTAAGGCTATGTTTAGGGACAATATTAGGGCTATGGTTTTTGTTAGAGTTATGGCTAGCATTAGGGCTAGGGCTAATATTAGGATTAGGGTTATTATGGTTAGGGATAGTTTCAGGGTTAGGTTTATGGCTAGGTATAGCATATAGATTAGGTTGAGCGACAGGGTCAGTTTTAGAGGTAGGGTATTATTAGGGTCATGGTCAAGGTTAGGATTTGTTCAGGTTAAGGTTTAAGGTTAGGGATAAATTAGGGGTAGGATCAGGTCTGTGATTAGTGTAAGGTTTAAGTCTAGGGTTAGGGGTAGGGTTAGATTTAGGGTAAGGGATGGAATTATAGCTAGGTTCAGAACTAGGGCAAGGGATAAAATTAGGTTTAGGGCTATGATGAGGGCTAGTGTTTGTGTTAGGGTTATGGCAAAAATTAGGGCTAGGGCTAATATCAGGTCTAGGCTTATGGTTAAAATAGTTTTAGGGTAAGATTTATGACTAGGTCTAGTGTCAGAGTTTGGTTTAGGGTTAGGTTCAGGTTTAGAGCTAGGGGTAATATAATAGTGTCAGGTATTGGGTTTGTATTAGGTTAAGGGTTAGGATGAGGGCTCAAATTAGCATTAGAGTTAGAGTTAGAATTGGGGTAATGGATAGGGTTAGGTTTAGGCTTCAGGTTAGGTTTAGGGTAATGGATAGGGTTAGGTTTAGGCCCAGGGTTAGCATTAGGTTTATGGTTATCATTAGAGTAATGGATAGGGTTACAGTTAGTGTTAGGGATAGGGTTATGTTTAGGATTAGGGCTAAAGTTAAGGTTAGGTTTAGGGTTAAGGCTAGGGTTAGGTTTAGGGTATGGGTTATGGTTTGAGCTAGGGTTAGTGCTAAGGCTAGGATTAGGTTTAGGGTTAGGTCTAGGGTTAGGGTTAGTATTAGGGTTAGGGCTAGGGTTATCATTAGGGTTAGGGTAATGGACAGGGTTAGATGTCAGGTTAGGGTTAGGATTATTTTTATGTTTAGGACTTGGGTTAGTGTTAGGTTTAGTGTAAATGTAAGGGTCTGAGCTAGGTTAGGACTATGGCAAGGGTTAGTTTTATGGTTAGGTCTAGTGTTAGGTTTATGGTTAGGGTTAGAGTAGGTTTAGGGTTAGGGCTAGGGTTATCATGAGGTTTATGGTTAGGGTAAGGGTAATGGGTGGGATTAGAGCTAGGATTAAGGCTAGGGTTAAGTTTAGAATTAGGGCTAGGGTTAGTGTTAGTGTTAGGCTTAGAATGTTTTT
>NW_026012303.1:0-2744 GCF_001458135.2 Marmota marmota marmota | reverse complement strand
AAGACAGTTGAGTTTGGTATTATCTACAGGTTTCAAAACTCATTTTCCCAGCAAAATGTAGGGGTTGAAGGGGGAACATGCAGTTCAAAACTGAACATAAAGTTTGTATAATGAAATCCCCCCTCATTATAAAAATGATCCTGAAAATAACATGTTTTATCTCCTGTGTTAGTCAGCTTTTCTCTTCTGTGACTAAGGACCTGGCCAGAACAATTGTAGAGGAAGGAAGGTTTATTTGAGGGCTCAGGGTTTCAGAGGTCTTAGTCCATAGAAGTCTGGCTCCATTTCTTGAGGCTTCAGGTGAGGCTGAACATCATGGTGAAGTGTGTGGCAGAGGGAAGCAGCTCACATAAGATCAGGAACCAAACAGAGAGACTCCACTCTCCAGATACAAATATATACCCCAAAGCCACACCCTAATTCCCACTTCCTCAAGGCATACCCTGCCACTTCAGTTACCACTCAGTTAATCCCTATCAGGGGATTAATTCCCTGATTGGGTTAAAACTCTTATAACTCAATCATTTCTCCTCTGAACCTTTCTGTGTTGTCTCACATGTGAGCTTTTAGGGGATACCTCACATCAAACTATAACATCTCCAATTTTAAAATATCCAGAACTATAAATATATATTCAATCTAAGAAAAATTACAGGTCAATGTATATAAAAGATACTCTGTTATTGACACAAGAAAGATTCTCAATCCTTTCTTATCCACAGTTTTCTATTTATATATTTTTGTCTAGTCTCCCTATTTCCAGGGACTCAACACAGAGTAGAAATGGAGACAGTATCTACTAAACATCATTAAAGTAATGAATGAAATTGTTGTAAAAATTACTAATTCATAATTTGTACCTCATTTTAGTTATATTTCAGAGGAAATTATTTCAATTAACCCTCTGTCTTTAAATTTCAATGATTCATGCAATATTTATATCAAATTATAAAGATACAATTATTTCTATTTTTATAGAGAAACTTTTAACTACAACTGTAATTAGTTTGAACAATCAGATCTAATTCCAACAGTTTATATAAAATTCATTCCTATTTTATCCACACAGATAAACTATTCAATATAGCTTAAGATAAATATTCTGATGTGTGCCACATCTTAGGTCAAGTTTCTATGGAAAAGACTTGGGGAGAAGAATCTACACAGGAAGATTATTGGGAGTGCTTTTGGGAAAAGCTCTGCTAGGGAGGGAGGAAAGTTGAATTGAGCAGAAGTTGGACTCCTCAGCATTTGGAAGAGAGTTCACATCAATCTTCAGAGAAGCCCTGGAGCTGAGATGACCCTTAAGGCTTGTTGGAAGTGCAGGCAAGGGAAACATTCTTCCTATCCCTACACTGACCAATTACTGGATGTGGCCTGCCCCTTTAACTAAATGCAATTTCCTTTGAGGGTCTCCTCTGTGAACTATTGCTAGTTCAAATGCCCAAAATTTGAGTGCTTTGGTCCTGAAGCAGAACTCAAGATGGGTTTTGTCATCCACTACAGTCCACCACACAGGGCTGTTTCTCACATCCACTTGCTCACAGTAATTTCATTGGATCAGGGAGAAGTTCATTTAGAATTTTCTTGTTTCTTTTTTCCTAAGAAGCATATAAGCAAATTAGTGGGATGAATTTCAGACCTGTTCTAAAACTCAGAGGATCTTCATCATCTAATTCCTCTATATCTTATACTAGAATCCCCTCACTCTTGGTTAACTCATCTTCTGGTATAGGTGGCTTACTATATAGGACAACCCAGACTCTCTCCCTCAGGGGGTCTGAGACTTGTTCCATTAAATTTATCTTTTTATCATCAAAATGGGGCCAAAGATTACCAAGAGAGTTCCAAATACATAACCTAGTTATAAATTCATTCTTCCTGTGTTATAATAGCAGACCCATCTTCTCTTAATGATCAGTTAATCATGCCATTCCTTTGGTAACTCCTTTCCTTTCTTGAGATCTTTTGGCACAAGGAATTCAGCGTAGCCAGGACTAGCTGTAGCTTAACGTTTAATGGAACTTTAACAAATGGGCCAAGGACCTGAACAGACACTTCTCAGAAGAGGATATACAATCAATCAACAAATACATGAAAAAGTGCTCACCATCTCTAGTAATCAGAGAAATGCAAATTAAAACTACTCTAAGATACCATCTCACTCCAATAAGAATGGCAGCCATTATGAAATCAAACAACTGTAAGTGCTGGCGAGGATGCGAGGGAAAAGGTATACTCATACATTGCTGGTGGGACTGCAAATTGGTGCAGCCAATTTGGAAAGCAATATGGAGATTCCTTGGAAAGCTGGGAATGGAACAACCGTTTGACCCAGCTATTCCCCTTCTACCCAAAAGACCTAAAAAGAGCATACTATAGGGACACAGCCACATCAATGTTTATAGCAGCACAATTCACAATAGCTAGACTGTGGAACCAACCTATATACCCTTCAATAGATGAATGGATTAAAAAATGTGGTATTTATACACAATGGAATATTATTGAGCACTAAAAAATAACAAGATCATGGCATTTGCAGGGAAATGGATGGCATTAGAGCAGATTATTCTAAGTGAAGTTAGCCAATCCCTAAAAAACAAATGCTGAATGTCTTCTCTGATATAAGGGGGGTTACTCAAAATGGGATAGGGAGGAAGAGCATGAGAAAAAGATTACCAGATTACCACTAAATAGGGAAGAGAGGTGGGAGGAAAAAGGAGGGAGAAGGGGAATTGCAT
>NW_026012302.1:10462-13797 GCF_001458135.2 Marmota marmota marmota | reverse complement strand
ATATTTGTACCTGCTGTTTTTTATTTTACTTTTTTATTAAAACTGTTAATGTCTAGTTCCCTAGTCATCTGACTTTTCTCTGGATTGCTTGCTCCTTGTTGTCAGTGTTTATTCTTTCAGCTGCTTAGGCATGTGCAAGTACGAGTTAAAATTTTGTCTTCAGCCCTATTGCATATATTTTTAAACCTTCATTTTATTTATTTATTTATTTATTTATTTATAAAATGATTTTGTTTCCACTTACACTGAAAATTTTTTACTGGAATAACTTGCTATGATGAAGTTTCCTATTATTTTTATCCATTTTTTCACTTATCATATGGTAAGACAAGAAAAGACCCAATTTGTTTTGAGAGTGCTTCTTAAACTATTGATTGAGAAGTTAAAAAAAAAATCCTTCAATAAGGGAAATATAAACAAAACCAGTTTAAAATATTAATTTATCTTGTATAACAGATATTCTCAATTTCATATGAGACATATTTATTCCCAGTGTAAAAATGTGCTGGTTTAGCTTAGTTAAATATAATACTCTTTATTGAGTGCAGCTGTAAAAGGGCTAAGCAACTTGCATGATGTTATCCCAAAACTTTTTAAAGTAAGTCTTCTCCCTGTTTACATATAAGTACAATCCCTTTACTCTCCTGATGTCTCTTCTATTTTAATGGTACTTCCCCAACACTTTTACTTTTTTGGGGGGTGGGAGTATCAGAGATTGAAGCCAGAGGCACTTAAACCTTGAGCCACATCCTCAGACCTTTCTATTTTTTACTTTGAGACAGTGTCTTGCTGAGTTGCTTAGGGATTCCCTAAGTGGCTGAGGCTGGCTTTGAACTTATGATCATCTTGCCTCAGCTCCTGATCTGCTGGGAATAAAGGCATGCACCACTCTTTCCAGGAAGTATATTTATTTTTGCATAATCACATCAATGCAGAAATGAGTAAAAACTAAGATGCTAGGCATTAAAACTTTGGTATTTCTTTGCTTTCTTCAGATGTAGGTTGCTTTGTGATAATTTGTATGATCCATATCTTTTTTAAGTTAATAAGTAGTAGTGCCACATTTTTAATAAAATCATAGAATTCTTTTTTCTTAATAAAATTTGATGTAAAAAATAGAAGTATTCAAAATTACTCCATTGACATCAGAACTTTCAAAAGTACAAAAGTGAGTGCATAATATAAGTTGGTCAGTGTTAATTGTATTGAACAACTGAAGGACTCAGCTGAGTGTTGTGGCACACACGTTATCCTAGTTACTCAGGAGGCTTTCACAGGATGATCACAAGTTTAAGGCCTATCTCAGCTACTTAGTGAGTCCCTGTGTCAAAATAAAGATGGATGGTGGTGATAGGAATGTAGCTCAATGATAGAGTACCCCTCAGTTCACTCTCCATTACTGAAAAAAGAAAAATTGAAGGAATCTATGTTTCTATCTTAAAACATTTTCAGTTTGTTTAAAAAGGTTAAAAATCAGAAAAAATATTTAGGCTGCTATGTACATTACAATAGCCAAGTTATGGAACCAGCACAGGTGCCCATCAACCTAAGAATGGATAAAAATATGTGGTATATATAAACAGTAGAATTCTACACAGCCATAAGGAATAATGAAATTATGGCATTTGTTGGCAAATTAATGGAACTGGAGAACATCATGCTAAGCAAAATAAGCCAGACTCAGAAAGTCAAGTGTTGAATATTTTCTTTTATGAAAAAGCTAGAGATAGGGAAAAAGGAATTCAAAAAGAAAAATAGAAGGGAAACCAATAGATGAAGTTGCTTGAGGGGGAGGGAGAAGGAGAATGTATGGGGGCATACTAGTGAACAAAATCTACCAAATTATGCTTGATTTATGTAAATGTACCACAGTGAATCCTGCATGTATATATAAAGTTAATACATTATATGTGCATTATATATATATATACATACATATATATATATACACATGTGTGTATATATATATATATATATATATATATATATATGTACATATATATACATATATATTGCATTTAAATAATAATTATAGAAGGGACATCAATAGGGGAAAGCAAGCAAATCAGGGGTACTTTGGAATGAGATTGATCAAATTATGAAAGTATGAATGTGGCATAATGAATCCCACTATTATGCCTAAGTATAATGCTCCAATAAATAATTTAAAAGAAACAAAGACCACTATAAAATAATAGTTTATAACCTGAGTGTTCCCTCACATCTCTGGAAATGGCACAGATTGTTGCAAACACTTTAAAAATCTTCATATGTGTCAGTTTAAAAATAGATTTATTTTAATTTGAAAAGGAAAGAAATTCAATAATCTTAAGAATATTTACCTAATTCTGTAACAGTGGCAAACACTTATATGGTTGTTGGCCCTTCAATACTTGGTCTTTGGCAGATGAGTGGGGACAATATTAAAATTTGGGTTGTTACTCAGTTAATGTTGAATGAAATAGGAGCTGTAAAATAACAAGTGATGAGCAAGTATGCTACTGTTTCTGAGCTTTTAAACCTGATTCACCAGGAAGTGACTCTAGCCTTTAAAGTGGCATTTCTCAACTTGGAGTTGAATGTAGGAAAGTTCTTAACTCAGATCGATTTGCCTACCTCTCTAGACACTGTTTCTTATCATGGGAATTGCAAGGGCTTGATTACGATTGCAAAAAGTTCAAATACTGTATTTTTGAGTACCAAAAGTTTAAGAACCAAAAGTGAGGAGAATGATGGATGAAGTGGCAAGCTGAGTCTAGGGTATGTGGATAGTTGTGCTAAACTAATGCTTATGCTATCCCTCTGACTCTTCCCTTGCTTCTTCCTTCCCACATTTAAATCTCTCACTGCAGGTGTTTCAAAAATTTTAAATGATTCTTATTCATGATTTTCAAGGTTCCTTGTATCATCTTCTATTTTAATTTTTCATTTTTCTGGTTTCAAAAATATAGAGTGTTTCACCAATCAATGAGATGAGACCTTGAAATCTTAAAAAGAGCATAATTATCTTGTTAAGAGCTCTTTGAATCCAAGAGCTCAAAGGCACTTTAGAAATCACTCTTTTGGATGTACTTTGAAATGCCTAATCACTTTTCCTCCACCTAGGTTCATTTTTATTTGATGATTCAACCCAATCTTAGTTTATATTTAATTTATAGAAAAATACCATTTCATCAACTGTATTACAAATTAATGTTAAAGATCAGTTTACTGTAAGATTCAAATGTCTCTCTCTATAGATATGATCACATCAGAACTTTCTTGTGTTCTATGGTGAAACATGTTCCAAATTAATAGTTTGATGTAGCTAAAGATAAAAATATTGAAAATGGAAA